>NC_088933.1:43375000-43570000 GCF_038396675.1 Hydra vulgaris
TTAAAAAGGTTTTATTTGTATATTTCAATAATATTCAAATTTACAAAAGCCATTTAAAACAGAGATTCTTTTAAATAGTTTGATATTTAATAACATAAAACACAGCTACTAACTAATTAAAAATAATCACCGCCCTAGGGAGTTTAAAATTTAATCATGTAATATTTCAATATAATTAGGTCAGACCGTCATCAGACATGATATAAGTATTAAAAAGAAGATTTTGTAATTAAGAAATGTGCCCGTAAGAACTCGTTCCTATTTTAATGAGAAATCGTTCCTGTTTCTAGAAAATCGTTCCTGATGAATCATTTCCAGTTTGTGAGAAAACGGTCCGATTTTTCAAGTTGATAATTAGTAGAGCCCTAATAGGAACGATTTTATTTTGGTACCAATATATATTACGGTACTGTTGTGTATATTTTGGTATATTGTGGTATATTTCAAATTTTACGCAAACAGCTAAGCCGGTATAGCTATTTGTTTACAACTTACGTTAATAAATAGCAAAGCTTGAAAATATGATATTTGATTTCAAAACATCATAAGTGTAGTTTTTATGTACTGGAACTATTTTAAAACGAATGTCTATTAATAACTTTATTTTATATTGATCAATATTTATTTGGAAAAGCTAAAAATTTAATTTATTCGAAATGAAAATGTAGGTTTATTTAATAGAGAATTTCCAACATGCAAAACTGTCAAAAACGATGTTGTTAGTTCTTTGAAATAATTATAACGTTTTTATGATCATAAAAGTTTCATATGATACTTGTAAAGGATAAACATTAGTTTGCATATTAATAAAATACAGGGGCGGACTGGGGCCTTGACGAGGGGAGGGAAAAATTTGAATAAGAAGGGCATAATTTAGAAGATTGGGCTCGTCGGGAGAAGCAATCGTTCTCAACTATCGTGCAGGACAAGGCAAGGGCTAAGAATTTCCCGTTTCTCTCAAGTGTTCAGCCGGCTTATGATTAAAAAAATGATGTTTTAATGAACATTTGGAAATTCAAACCAATCACTTAGTATCATAAACTTAATATATTTATAAAACAATAAAAAAAATTGTTTCAAATGATTTAACTTTTTATTTGAACTCTTAATGCTTAACCTGATTTTATGAGCTTATAAAAAATGATGTTAATCAAAGTAAAGTAAATTCAGGAACTCAATTCAAATAAAGGAAATACTATTTACTGAATGCTATTTTTGTAAATATTACTTTTTTAATAGTACAATTGCCATATATTACTGATGTACAATACTTTTCAAATGTTTATTCCATATATCACTAATGTATTCCATATATCACTATATATCACTAATGTATAATAACATATTATTTTGATGTAAATACAATTACACTGTAAGCATAAAATGATAACATTGTGTAGAGATAAAAGGCTGGAGGATGGTTTTAAAAAAACTTATAAACAGCATTAAATATTAATTTAACTTTTGTCTTATCTTTCAGCAATTGTAGTTAATGTAAACAATTTAAAAAAAATTTATTTGAACACTAAATCTCAATTAAGTTTCAGTCTAGTAAATAATAAACTGCTAAGGTATAAATTTTTTGGTTCATCAGTTTCTCAACTAAGAAAATAAGCTCCATATGATGTAAATAGACAAGAATTCAGTATAATAGAAATAGTTCTATTTATGTCAAAGCACTTTTTTCAAAATATTCTTTTTGGTTCTCAAGATACTGAGTTTTGACTAAATTTTAAAAAAAATTAAATAAATAATCAAGTCTCAAAATCTAACTCAAAAACGGAGTTTCAGACAATCAGCGCCATCTGTGTGACGTCATAAAACTGTTCCTGCCCTGGGTTTACGGTAAAAATTTATTTTTTCAAATGGGTATCGATCTTTCATTTACTATATTTATAAAAAATACCAGAGGGAATTTTAATACCATAAAAAAAAACCACATATTTTTAAAATATATAATTTCAAAATTGATTAAGAGCTGCCTTTTAAGAAGTGCTCTCCTGTAAGAATCAAGCAGAGCTCGATTGTAACTAATTTTAGGTTTAAAATTTAGATAAAAGAAAGAAAGCATTTTTGCATAGTTATTTCATTTTATTATTTTATATTAGCTATTTGAGACTTAATAAACAAAAAAACGTATTTGGTAGACATAAGGCTTGTCTAAATGGCATACTCAAAAACTAATTTTTCTTTTCTTGTAATATTCAATTTTATCGAAACACTTTAGTAGTCTATACTTTTTTAAAACTATAAATCTTAATTTGGTAAAATGCCTCAAAATATAAAATTAATTACATTATTTACGCAAAATAGATACATCTTCAACCTCACTTCGACAACACAATCTAATTTATAAATAGCCTTTTCTTCCCAATGGGTATTTTTATATTTTAAGATAGTTGAACAAATGAAGATTATATATTAAAAAATAATAGACTAACAAAATCTTCTTTTTGATGAAAATTAAGATTGAAAAAAATCATTTTTTGCGTACTTTTGAATCATGACGTTTAGACAAGCCATATGTCTACCATATATATTTTATCGCCTATTAAGTCTTAACTAGCTAATATAAAGTAATAAAAAGAAACAACTATGCAAAATTGGTTCTGCTGTTCTAATTTCAAATTTAACATTACTGGGTAAGTCTTCTTAAGTCACTATTTCAAACTTTTAAAGTCCAATATTTAGAGAATGTATAATTTTTTTTTTGATAATTATTTCTGAATCGACTTTCTAAAATAAAAAGCAACACCATAATAAATAAATAACAGTTGTAAAGAGTTACTATCGAAATCTGAAACATAAGTTGTTGTTTTTATAACATTTAAATAGTATATAAATTTTATAATATATTAAAAAAATCCATATTTATTTTTTATAAATATGCCGATTTTCAAAAATAAAGTTTTACTGTAAACCCAGGTTTTTAGCCATATTTTTATAAGATTAAAAATTAGTCATCAACAACAAAACGTTTCATTTCCAGAAAATTTAAAAAAAGTAAAAAAACTACCCCATGGTCATGCCATGAGGAACTCTGAAAGTTTATGTTGATATTGTTATTTCTGCTGTTTGATATTATATGCACTGCTTTCTGCTCGATAAATTATCCCTAAACTAAAGCAAGGTAATGTTTTTTACTACATACAGAAGGAGTTTTCTTTGTATTATTTAAATGTAATAATTTATGATTTTAAAAGCCTTAAAAAACAAGATTTCTTCAACATTTCAGTTTCTTATATATTAAAGTTGTGTCCTTATGCCTTCTACTCTAAAGAAATTGTTTATATATTTTCATAAAAGCAATGATTTGCTTTACTTCTAACCTAGTAAGGTAGCGATATCACTACAGCACCACGATGCTTTGATAAGTGATGGAGAAGGCGGGGGAGGGAGGGAAGGGGAGAGGATAACGTTCGGTTGCCTTATCCACTTTTGAAATCGCTCCGACCCCGCTGAAATATGCTATTTTTTAAGTTTTTATTAAATACAAAAATAGAGATAGTTTTTAAATAAAAAAAACTTTTTATATTTCAAACAAAAAATCCAATTGCGATAAATGTGTGATTTTTGACTATTAAAATACTATTTTCGAAACAATATTCCGTAATAAAACAAAAACAAAAAATTGTAATAGTATATTATACTCCGGGTTTGAGCAATAGAATTTGCATAAATCATTTAAATCTAATAGCTAATACAGTTTTTTCACTATCATTATATTTTACAATAAATTTTGATATAAATTAGCACTTTAACTGGATTTCTGCAGATATTAAAATCTCTCATGTAAAATGTATCGGTCGTCCAGAGTAAGAAACACCACAAGTCAGTGACTTAAGGTGTTTCAATACAACGCAGGCTGTAAGGCCTGTTATTTTTTTTTTTTTTTTTCTGGCTGCAAGCAACCACTAATTAGTTGGGAGTTACTAGAAAAAAGAAAGGAGTTATAGACCAAGAAAACGGTTGACAGAAGACTTAAAATGTTGAAGGTTGTATAGGAAAACATAAAGGTGGGAGATTCCAAAGGGGTAAGGTGTGCGGTAAAAAACTAGACGAATAAAAGTTTTTAGTCGAGTCAAACAACAATGAATTTTAGCTAATAGAATTAGGGATAGTAGCTCCTTTGAGTATCAACCATGTATTTGTTAAAAAGAGAAAGAGATACAACTTTAAAACAATGGAAAAATAGTTCAAGCTTAGTGGATAGGGCTGTTCCAACTACGTTTACAATGCGTTTTTGGACCTTGCCTAGAATAATATAGGAATGTCGACAGTACTACGATAGTTGTTTGCAGTAAATAACTGAGTTTTTTTGGAGTTAAAATTTACAAGTCACTGTAAGCTTAAATCTGTTACAGAAGTGAAATTAGATTCAAGATCGGCTGCCGGTTTTATACGATCGAAAAGAAAAGACTTTTTGTCAGTACAGGAGTTTAAAGTTGAGTCATTAGCAAAAATTTATTTGATTTATTAAAAGAACTTTTACCTAACCAAAAAAAATCATCGGTGGTTGACTTATTTTAGTAATAAAGTGGCTTAAGGTTTTTCTAAAATGACCTGTTCATTTGTTTTATCGCTACGCCGCTTAAGCCGAACGTGCTTTTTTATTGTAACTAAATTAGCTCAATATTGTTTCTAGTTTTGATTTAAATATGATTCTATTTAAATAATTGCCTAATGAAACAAGATAATTTTTTGTAGCGCTCTTTATTCAGAGTTATAAACTTATGTTTACAGAAAGAAAAATTTAGTTCGAAGCCACAAACTTCAAGGTGGTGGTAGTGTAATGATTTTTAAGGCAGTTGCCCCTCATGTTTAAATTGGGTGAGTCATTCGTAAACTTAACGAGGCATTACATAAGAAGTACAGAGTACAAGTCCGGTAAATTATTTTTACGGATTATATATTATTATTTAAATTATACGTACGGATTAAATTATCTTAACAAAGTTTGCCACCAGACCAGTCCGGTATAATATTAAAAAAAATACTTTTCAAGATGCTTTGTCAAATTTGTATTTTTAATGCTTTTAATAATTTTTTTTTAATTAAAGGCTAATTTTCAAAAATAATAATATACAAAAATAACAAAAGAAAAAAGCCAGGTTTATTTTTACAAAATAAATTTTACTTAATAGAGATAATATAACCAGTCTAAATTATATATAATAAAATAATACGGGTTGCAATATTAAGTTGATTTCTGGATTTACAATAACACAATCGAAAAAAAGGAAGTTTAAAAAAGAGGTAAAAATAAGAGCAACAACTTGCTATTTAAAACGAAACTACTTAAGTATAAGCATTATAATTGTCTGTTTCTTAAGTACCTTCAACCATAGCATGAAGAAGACAAACAGATGCTGATTGCGACTGTCGAGGTGGTAGATGAACTGCAAAAATTTAAAAAAAAAATCACATTTTTCAAAATAATTTGTAAAATTTCAATATATTAGTTGAAACACTTAAAGACTTTAAATAAACGTTACATACCCTCTTCAATTAATGACCCAGACCAATAAGGACTTCTAAGCAGCAATTTTACCAAGAAAACATTGCAACTAATATTACCTTGTATAAAAAGCAATGAGAACGGTTTCAAGAAATTTTTAAAACGTTCAGTTAGTAGCTAAATAAGAGTTCATGGCATGTAATAACTTTAAAATCCATCGCATTGTTCTAAAAATTTAAGCTAGCTAAAATAAACATAAACTAGTTATGCACTAGTTATACTACATTTGAAACAAAAAAATACAAAAAAGCAAGACACTTTTTGTGTTTTTTTTTGGTGCCATATCAGGTCAAGGTTATCAAAACAGCTCCATGTATGTTTAAAATTTATAATCTAATTAATAATAATACAAATAAAAGTATTAGTAATACAAATAAAATTTCGTGTTGAAATAGGAATATAAAAAACACCCTAAAATCCTTATTAAATGGTCTTTAGTCGTGAAAAGTGGAGAATTTAAAAGTTAAAGTCATCATCAGCACAAAGAATCGTAGTAGTTCAATAAATACTTAGTTAAAATTGTAGCAAAAATCAACAAATTTTATACAATGTTGTAAGAGTCTGTGAATGCAGAAGACAGGTTCTTGCATTGTAAGTCTAAGCGCAAGGCAAAACAAGATGTATACAAAGTTCAATCAAACAAACAGAAGGTATAAAATGAATGGAGAATTCAGATTTGTGAAGCAAATAGTTACAAAATATATAGGTTTTGTTAAAGGGTGTAGTAAAGGGCTAGATGGAAAAATATATACAAATAAAGTTTAAGTAAAAACAAGTTGGATGGCTCATTTTGAAAAATTGCTAAATGAAGAGTTTGAAATGATCAAGGAAGGCGAATAAGATAAGAGGACCAGAAGATAACAAGCAGTGAAGGAAAATGAAGGATATTCAAAAGGTTCAGTTAGACAAGGCTGATAATCCTTCCAGTAAATTGAGGTAGGTTTTGAAAGCTTCAGGGATGTGGATGTTCATTATGTGTTAGATCTTTGCAATAAAATTGTTAAAATATAAATCCGGAATGATTTGAAGCATAAAATCAAGCCATGGCTGTTCTAACTATTAAATTTTAAAGGTTGGCAATCATATCATGCTTGGAAAACTTTTTCACTGTTGTACAGAACAACTGCAAAAAAGATGTTGGATAAAAAAAATTAATGTTGGATGGTAAAGATTTGTAAATGTAGGGTGGTTTATATCAAGTAATAAACCTGCTTGAACAGGTGATGAAGGTTTTAGAAAGAACTATTGCAAGAACATATAACAATATAAGAAGCAGTGTGTGTACAGTAGCGTGCAAAAGTTTAGAAACACAAACTTTTTTTAATTTTTACTGCATAACTTTTCACAAACTTTCATAAATAAGCTGAAATTTTTACCAAATGTGCTCTATATTATTTCAATTTAAAATACAAACCACAAAAGTTTTAAATTGAAAATTTAATTAACTTTTAATTATTTTTTTGAAAAAGCTTCCACGCAAAAGTTAAGATACAGTATCATACCCCGCAAATAAATCATGTTTTTGTAAACAAAAGCAAAAACTAAGGTCAAAATATTGGTGAAATTTAATAACTTAATTACTTTGAGATATTTCAAAGGTATTAAATATAACTAATTGCCAAAATAATGGTAAAATTTTATAATACAATTACTTAGCAATATTTTAAAAGCATCGAAAAAGCTAAGGAAGTTTCAAAGGAAATAAAGGAATTAATTATAAAAGCTGTGGGAAATAAAATGACTTACAGGCAGATTTCTGATATCGCAAGTACCTGCAAGAATCCTGCTAAATGACTTACAGGCAGAGTTAAGATATCGCAAATACCTGCAAGAAATTTAAAAACCAGAACAAAATTTGCAAAAGATCATATTAGTCGGTCAGTTAATGACTGGTCAAAAGTCTTTTCTTTTTTTTTGATGAATCAAAGTTTATGCTATAAAGTAGTGACAGAACTAAGTATGTTAGGGGCCCAGTAGGAGACAAATTAATCCAAAATATCAGTTACCCACTGTTAATCATGGAGTAGGAAATGTTATGGCTTAGGTATGTTTAGTCATGACAATGTGGGTTCCATTTATCACTTAGAAGGTTTATGGCCCTGAGAGTTTATTTAGACTGATGTCTATATAAAGTCTCTGGTCAATGAGAATGTCATGCTGCCGCTGCAAAGCATAAAATGACTTGCAAATGGATCTTACAACAAGATAATGATTCAAAGCATTGTGCCAGATCTGTTAGAGAATAATTTAAATCACAAAAAATCAAAGCTCTTAAATGGCCCTCACAAAGCCCAGATCTCAATCCTATTGAGCATCTTTGGGAGTACATTAACCAGCAATTAGTTGGTAAAAAAACAATTAACAAAGACCATTTATTTGTACTGATTAAAGAATATTGGTATAATATTCCTCAGGATGTACTCATTAAATAAGTAGATTCAATGCCTCGTTGTTGTGATGGTGATTTAAAGGTAAATGGATATGTCACCAAATACATAGAGTTTTATTAAAACTATTTAATGTTAAAAAAATTTCTATTTTAGTAAAAATTTCAGCTTTTTTGAAATAAATATTAATCAAATTTAGTTGTTTCTAAACTTTTGCGCGGTAACTTTCTCGAGAAAAAAACTAAATGTTAATTAACCGTTCAATTTTGCAACTTGTGTGGCTTGTATTTTAAATTGAAATAATATAGAGCACATTTGGTAAAAATTTCAGCCTATTTATGAAAGTTTGTGAAAAGTTATGCAGTAAAAGATGAAAAAAAGTTAGTGTTTCTAAACTTTTGCACGCTACTGTATCAGTAAAATGCTGTTTGTTTTTAGGTCAGAGAAGGGGACAATAGGTGCAATTTCTATTATTAGGCAAGTTCAAGTTAGATTTTTAGTAAAGAAAACGGATTTGAGGATGAAATTTGTTAACCTCAAGCTTTGGACAGATTACTAAATGGTGGTCTTAAAGGCATTTAGATATTGGAGGAATGGCATTATAAGAAACATGCAACCTGTAGAAGTGAAGAAACAAGGACGCTAAAATAATGATGAGGATTATCATTATAATTGATTTCTAAAAATTATATATAAATGCTGATAACTTTTTGCAAAAAACTTTGTAAATAATCAAATAAAAGTATTTTGTGTTAGTATTCCTAAGAATACTAATACAGAGTAAGGGTATGGAAATTTAAATGTTGTACAGAAGCAAAGCAGCTTAGGTATTTATGCTAAAAGAACACAACATAAAGACCAAAAAAATAACATATATTTAGAATAATAAAGAATAAAACCTTAACATTTATAAAATTCTGTTTATTCATATTGATAAAACAAATAAACTTTTGCCAACATAAAAAAAACATTAAGCACCTTCCTACAAACTAATCCCCCAAATATGTAAAGTTAATTTTTTCCTTTAGTTTTACATCAACATTTCCAAACTTGTGTGGTTCCGATGGTTGTCTACAGCAACAATTTAATGCCATTATGAATTATTTGAAACAATTTTATTACAACTACATGCTCTTCCTGATGTTAATATGAAGCAGGTTGTACTAGTTTACATGTTATTAGTAGCAGAGTGACCTGATCTGAAAAATAGAAAGTGTATTAGGGATCGTATCATTTCTTTTGTTTGTGATATTGATTTAACAAATTGAATAGGAAATTTTATTAAATCATTTGTTTGGTGAGTTGTTACACTATCAACAGCCAAAGTTGGTTTTTTACTTGTTACATATTTGTTTGTACACCTTATAATTTAAGAGCACTGTTTAGCGCTAAGGGTTATACAAATATTCTTAAGTCTCTACACGATTCAATACATTTAGTACATCTATATACTGATAGATATACTTTTAGCATGTGTAAATTTACACACTCAGTGTGTCAATCTACAGCGTGACACTGCATCATGAAGTATCCACCTTAATGTACCAACAACAACAACAAAACAACAACAACAACAAATGGCAATATATTTACCAGGAATATATATGTTTTACATAAGAATGTTATAAGTTGCAAAATATATGTACAGTCTACATTCTGGATGGTTCACTCTCATATAGCTCAGCTTAATTGAGCGGAGCAACCATAAACAAAACAAAACAAAAACAATGCAAATAAAATAAACAATACACTCAGTAAGATGCTATTAGTCAACTTTCATATTTATATCTTATATATCTTCTATAGTGAGATATCTTTTATCACCAGTGATAGAAGTGTTATTTCTATTTATCTTAATGTAACAAGTAGTATTTTAATTTGGCTTTGAGGACATATTTTTTAATGTTGTTAAATGGGATTGATTTTAATTTATTTTGAAATTGATTTCAGTACATTAATGCAGAGTATTTAAAGGAATGTTTACCTTAGGATATTGTATTATATGTTTGCACACTAAGTGCACCTCTACAAAAATTTCTTGTAAGTTGACAGCTAATTGCACTGCCTAGAGTAAACCATTTATTAAATATAGGAGGTAGCTTTTTGTTTAGGCAGCTGTGAATAAATAAACAATTTTCAATTTTCATTATATCATGCACTTTTAAAATTTGTAATGCGTTAAAAGATGTGAATGTATGTGAATTTTTTGGTAGAAATTCAATAAACCTGACTTCTTGTTTCTGAAAAATAAATAAGCGAAATACAATTATGTTTATGATAAAAGGCAATATGACTATTCCTATCCGTCAATATTATATATGATAGAAAGTCAATATAATATATGATAGAAAGCAATATATCCAACCAATCAGTCAATATTGACTGATAGGTTGGGGTGGAGCAAGAAGTCTTGATTTTATTTAATTTATAATTTTATTTAGGAAGTCTTACACTCTTTATTTACAATATATATATATATATATATATATATATATATATATATATTTTAAATTACTGTAAAAAAAACAATTCATCATGTTATAATAAACAACTTACCGACTACATTATCTTTAAAGAATTTCTTTGAAAATGTGTATGCTTTATTAAACATTAACATAAGGAAATGTTTTAAGACAATTGTTTTTAAACACTTTATTAAATCATTTAAATTATAGTATGCATTAATCTATACTTTAACTTTATATTAGGAACAAGATGGCGGCTTTAATTTTTTTTTAGCTAGGATTTGTGCAAGAAATCGTTCCTGTTTTAAAAGAAATCGTTCATGTTTTTAAGGAAATCGTTCCTGTTTTTGTCCGAGTCGTCGTTCCTTCGGGGTTTTTTTTCGGGAAATCGTTCCGGTTTTTTAGAAATCGTTCCGCTTTTTTCAGTAATCGTTCATAGGAACGATTTCTTTGGGGATATCCTTCCTACGTTTTGAGAAATCGTTCTATAAACATACTTATTATCATTGTTATTGTTATTATTATAATAATTATTATTATTATTTTTATTATTGTTATTATTAAAACTATTGTAAAAACGATTTACGGAAAATAAATAGCTTGTTTTTTTGTGTTGTTGTTGTTCGTCAAGGTTTGTTCCACATTAAAAAAAAATTAAACTCTCTTAATTAAGTCTCAACATTATGGATGTGAATAACATTGCAAAAAAAAAACATTTTTCTTTTGAAAAAGTATAGTTTTTTAAGCAATGCGATAAATTCATACTCATAAAATCTCCTTAAGGGAGAAACCCCCTCTAATTTTAAAATCAATTTTTAGAAAAAAAAAATTTGTCAGATCAATAGCATATATAAAAAAAATTAGAAAAAAGTACAAAAAAAAAAAAAATGGTAACATGTTGCTATCGAAACCATAAAAAATTACCAAAAAACAGCAAAAACACGTTTCACGTCGGCCAATATTGTGGGCAGGGAGCAAAATAACCCAAGTTGAAATTTTTACATGGTGTTTATATAGAGTAGAAGAGTGTTTTAAGTTGAACAGAATTTTTTTTTACAAATGTAAAATTAGGTATTTTAAAGTCAAAGTCCAATATTCAATAATATGGTACTAAAACAGCATAAACAGCAGGTGTAAAAAAAAAAAAAAAAAAAAAACTATTTAACTTAAAACACTCTATACCAGTTAATAAACAACCACTGAAAATTTTAGAAACGGCTCTGGAATGGTTGGCGAGCAATGTTGGCCGGCGTCTTAAATACTTCATACTGAGAAAAAAGCAAATTAACAATTTTTTTATTAAATAACACCAAAAAATGTATAAAAAAGCAATCATTAACCTCATTAAATCTAAAAAACAGTATTTAAAATCCTCCTGGTTTATAAGTTATACCCTCTTTTTCCAAATTATTGTCATTTTTTAAAATTTTTTTTGCTCTATTTAACTGTCGCCTCAACTTATTCTTTTCATTCATTCTATAATTAGATTGTTTTATTCTTTTATTGTTTATTTTATTGGAACCTTTAACCATGAAAGCACCTGGTAACATATTTAATTGTTCAAAAACTAACACTGAAGCTTTCATACCAATATTAAAATTTGCTACCGCATCGTATACACCAAATTTCAAATTAGCGAGTGACACATATCTGGTCTTCGGTAATCGGTCCCAAATCATACTGTTGAACGATTGATTTGCGTTTTGAGTTTTCCCATGTAAACATTTTTTTAGTTCTGAATCTTTGCTAAGATCCTCAAAAATAGGTCTAATTTTCAAAATTACGTTCATTGGAAGACCTGGACCCGGTTTGTAAGTGTTGGTTTTATTTGCTTTATCAAAGTTAAACTTGCACTAACTATTGATGCCGGTAGGACAGTGAGGAAAGTGCAAGTTATTTGTTTTGGAAGATGCAACATAAAATAATGTAGCCAATACGCTTGCCTTCATACCTGCTAAGTTTCCAGCACTTTGCCTAATAGCAACGCCAAAGAAATTTTGCAGACGATTGATTACTGCATCTGTAAGACAACCACGCCCACCGAGACCTTTTTCTCTTTTCTTTAAATTTCGTAGTCATGTACCAACACGTTTTTGATAGTGTCCCACACATTCTAACTTATTAACTTGAATGCCAGGGTAAGTATCTATGACATTAATGAAACTTTTACTGTCCCCGTCTCCTAAAAAATTCACATATTGCAGTTTGTACTTGTCAATAGATCTTAAAAATACACGTTTTGCACCAGTGGTCTCCATACCGCTTGCAGATCCTTTGTAATTGTTTTTACAAATGTGAGAGTTCCTCCATTGGGCATAGGCTGTAGGGTTTGTTTTTAAAAGATCTTTCTTTAAAAAGCAACCTTTGCAGAACCTGCACATTGGTTCGACATCCAAAACCTTTCCAGTGTCCATTGATAATGCAGAAAAGACACCGTTTAATGATGAAAAGCCTCTTCTCTGCTAAGTACCATCACACGACACACCATTATCAAAAACTTCATCATTAGCAACATGTTTACGCAATTCTGCTACTGCATCAAACATGGTATCTTCAGCAACTTTTTGTGTGACAGCACCTATTTTCACAGCTAACTTATCATAATTATTTTGAGTCATTGGTTGTGGCATTTCATTAAAGTGGTGAATATTTTTATACCAGAATGTCCCTGTCCAAGTGCACCCATTGCATATACTGTTCTACAATTAATATCATATCCTCTGTTACATTGTTTGGAAGTATAAAACTCATTTTCATATTTGCAGTTAAAGCACTTGATAAGTAACTTAGAGGCAAGTCCTTTTTTGTCTTGCATTTTTTCGGACAATGACAAGGATGAACACTCGCCACATTAAGGGCATGCTAAAGCACTAAATATATCAGATAATATAGAACAATCTATAATCCTATATCCAGATATTTTCATTCTTGTAAAAGCTCTGGAACATTCAATTGGCTTTACCTTCTTCGCAGATACAGATGTAGAAAATAAATTTAATCCAGATTCGTTATTTACAGAGTTATTATTGACAGTTGTATTATTTGAATCAATCAAAATTGTTACAGAAGGATTATCATTTAACTCCATTTCAATATTTTCTTTGTCAAGACTATTAAATTTCTTCTCTAAAAAACCTCTCCTCCTTTTCTAATTATTGTTCTTGATTTTATTCTACACGCTTTACTCTTTTTTTAAAAAAATTAGGAAAATTGACAACTTTAAAAGCTTCAGAATAATAGAAAACTGTAATCTGACTTGATAAACAAGACTTTTTTCGCTCGGTGGATAAGTAAAGAAGCCAAACCAAGCATTTTACTGCAGCTATTTAAAAATACACATAAGTTATTAGGATTTTTAATGAGGTGCTACACCGTTGCTATGGGCGTTGCTATGGTATAAATTTTAAGGTACCTTAAAAAAATGCTAAACTTGAAGGGTTTAATGATTAAAATCAGTAAACAAACAAATAATTTTGAATTCTGCATACATTAAAATGCATAAATAAATAAAAATATTTTTTATAAAATTTGGGTAAATTTAGAGGGGGTTTCCCCCTTAAGGGGCAACGACCCTCAAATTTCAAAACTACACATAAAAAGTAACTTTTTCTTTAGTCACATAGGAAATATTATACTGACATTAAAAATACCAAAAAACACATAAAATGGTAGCTCGTTGCTATGGTAACCAAAAAAAATAGCTGAAAATACCACGAAAACTGTCTTTACGCCGTAAAAAAATAAAGACTTGTGAGTAAAGGAGTGTCAATGAAGTTTTGCAGAACTGTTCTAAATATCTAAATTTGTGATATGAACGAAGCAGATTTTTGAATAAATATTTTTTTCCATAAAAAGCTACAGACTAATTACGTTTTTTAAAAAAAGGTCAAAATGCAAAGAAAAAACTTATTAAATCAAAATCTTAAGTCATATTAGAAATTCTACTCCGATCATATCATAAATATTGGCAAAATGAACAATCCCTGAAAAATTCATAATGATAACATGTATACTTTTCAAGATTTTTTTACCGGCGTGTTTAAAAAGCAAACTCTCAGAAAACGCAAAACAAAAAATAAAATCATAAATTATTGTTCATTTCATGAATATTTCTTTGAAAAAATTACTTTTTAAAAGAATATTTTTAAAACTACCAGATTCGTAATATTTCTTGGCCTTTTCTATTGACTTTTAGTGATCATTCTTTGACAATATTTGACGTCGTAACAACTTTCGTTTAATCTTAAAATTTTCACTCGATTTAAATGATGATAGATTTATTCGTTTTTTGTTTATGAGTCTGCAACCAGCTAAAGTAAAATGTCCTGGTTTCATATTTAGTTTTTCATAAATTAAAATAACAGACTTCATACCAATGTTATAATTTGCAACAGCATCGTTCACTCCGAACTCTAAACTGGCTAAACCAACATAATTACTTTAATTTTTCCCATATTCAATTATCAAAACTCTCATTTCAATTCTGGGTTTTGCCATGCAGACACTTTACTAATTCAGAATCTTTACTTAAATCAGCATATATTAAATCAGCATATATTGGCTTGATTTTGTGAATAATATCAACAGGAATTCCTGGTCCAGTTTTTGTTGCTATTTTTGTATAATTTTTGGGTGTCATGGGTTAAGGTAAATTCGTAAGCTGAGTAAATTTTTCAATTCCAGTATGACCATGTCCTAATACTCTCATTGCATATATTGTCCTGTTTTAATATCAAACTCTTTAACACAATTATCTGATGTATAAAATTCATATTTATAATCACAAGATAGTTTAGTACACTTCAAATATAGCAACGATGCTTGTCCTTTCTTTTTTTCATGGTAATAACCTAGGTACAGTGCACAGTTTTCACATTGAGGACAAATTAACAATGAAAGAACTTTAGATAAAATTTCAGTATCTGTAATACTGTAACCACTAATTTTTTTAATGTTTTTACTTGGTTCATTTGTAATGAATTTATTTTTTTCTTATCAGATGCGCCTAAAATATTACTGCCATTTAACTCACATCCACTTACATTACATGCATTTTTATCTTTCTGCACATTAAATACTCTTCTTTTTTTGTGGTACTTTGTTCTCTGCTTTACTCTATCATTCATTTTTGTGTTCTTAATAACATCCAAATCATCCAAAAAATCTATAGGATTTTATCATATTTTTTTGTTTCTGCTGTTAGATAAATTAGCTTTGATAACTTGATAAAATCGCAATTGTAAATGGCCTAATTTTGAGTATAATAAGGAACAGAATATTATTTAGCAAAGAAGATATAAATCAAAACATATATTTGAAACAGTACTCCAGAATAAGTTCACCAACAAAATACTCACCCCCATAGCAACGCGTTGCTATGCAAATATTTTTTTACTTGGGTTCAAAAAACATAAATTAAGCAAAAACTTATAAAGAAATCTATAATTTTTTTTTAGATTCAAAATCTACATAAAACTTTGGTCAACAATTACTAGAAGAAAAAAAATTCAATTTTTGAAAAAATTTGAGGGTAGTTGCCCCTTAAAAACGCAGATACTAAATGGGAAGAATACAGATATATGATTAGATTATTGTATTGTCGTATTTGATAGCAACATCAAAGTTATATAAAAATATTAGTATCAAGTTAAAAAACATACTACTTGTCGTAATGTCAACGAGCCTCTCATCACAAATACAAAGATATTACATCAGTACAAAAAGATTTATGTTCAATTTAAATTCTGACCATCAAAACCAAGACATTCTTTGATGAAGTCTGAATTCTATTATTGAATTGTAATTTGTAAATTTAAGATAGCGTTGAAAAGATTTTTTATCCCCCTCTCTGGTGTATTGTGGTAAAAAAGTTTCCAATCTCTAAATATATCTCTAATATATTTACACTTCATTACGTTACAATTCTTTTACTTAATATAATGCAATGTATAATATACAAAATGTAACATTATATAACGTAGTTTAACAAGTTTAACAAAGTATAACGTAATTTAACAAATAATGCTTCTTATCAAAAAAACTCAACACTGCATTTTTAAAGTAAAATAAAACAATTGTTTCTTTAAATATAAACATGTTATTGTCAAGGAAACTCTTAGAACGCTATGAAATTTTATCGATAAATGGTATATTATAGTTTCAGTGATATATCAAGTTTTATATAATATATCTTTGTTTTAGTGATATCAATGGCGGATCCAGGTCCTTGTCCTAGGGGGGAAATTTGACCAACAACAACAAAAATCCGCATTTTTTTCTTTCAGATTTTTTATTTGATTATTTAGAATAATTTAAGAAAAGTTTGCTTATAAGTATTTTGAATGTTTCTGTATATAAATATCTTGAAAAAATCAAAAAATGAAAGTAATTATTTAGTCTGTTATAAGGGACGGATTCATATCCTCGATTGCCTTAGAAAGAAAAAGTTTTGGGGCCCTAAACACTTCTAAATACCACATTTTTTTTTCAACGATATCCCATTTAAAAATTGAGCCCACTAAAATCATGGTACACAGGCTGCAGTCCTGTCTGCCTATAGGTAAATCTGGCCCTATCTGTAATGTGCAACAAAATATCTTTAGTATATTTTTTTTATTAATAAAGACTTTTATAAATTTAACAAACAACAATATAAAGTTGAGCTTTCTAGTTTTCGAAGATGCAAAACTCTCAATAATCTTTTCGACATTTATGATACAATCTCTATGGATATGCATCCTTGCTTATCCTTTTAATCGTTCTTATCCTATATTGGATCTCAACCAAGTTTTAAGTCTTTTTAAAACCGAAAAACTCCGTACTCCCGAAGAAACGCTAAGAGGAAGGGTGCAAAACAGCTGCAAAATAATTTAATTAAGAGGAAGACATTACCATCACATTGCTTGTATGCTTCCAGTGCAAATTCAGGTAGGTCTTGTTGCTTTTTGATTGCGCCTTTCCATTTTAGCTCCCAAAATTCAAATTCTGAAAAAACTTTCATTAGTTAGACATTCTCATCAACAGTGTTTATTGCATTTAAGTTTTCTTCTGACGTCTTTTACTTAATATCTTTATAGTATGTTTAAGAATAGTTTTAGCATATTCATCACCTATATAAATTATACGACAAATTAAAATTAAATTATTAAAAACAAAATTTACTATTAAAACCAAACCTATATAATATTTTTCGTAAGTTTTTCAAAACTGTTTTAGAAAATTTTCAAAATAGAACGATAGTAATTTACAGTTTTTTATTGTTATCTAATTATATAATAGAATGAATTAATGATGATAACATTAAAATGTTTCGAAACTTTTATCGTTTTTCTTCGATATCGTAAAAATGTTAAAAATGCAACAATTTTTTTGTAATGCTCATTAATGGTTTTAGTTTTGCTTTAGTTTTAGTTTTTGTTTTAGTTTAAAAAAAGTAAATAGTTAGCTGCAGAATAATTTTTTGTATTTTGTTTTTTCTTTTAAAAATTTTTCAATAATATTTTGATGTTTGATATTTCTTATTGGGGTTAGTTACCCCACCACCATACTCTTTGTATCCCCCACCACCTTACTCCCTGTATCCGCCACTGAGTGATATATCATAGTTCTGAATGATAAATCAAGTTTTATCGATATATGATATATCATAGGGTACCACTTTGAATAAGGCTGTTAACGGGTACCCGGTTATTGCCCCGGCACCATTATCAAATAACGGTTATTGCCCGGGCACCATTATCAAATAACGGTTATTGCCCGGTAACCATTATCAAATAACGGGTAACCGTTGTTAATGCAAAAAAGCAAAAAGTTTCAATTTACAAATTATTAATTCTAATTTTTTTTCAAGCTTTTAACCATTAATTGAAATAAAACAATTTAACAATATAAAATTGATATGTAAAATAAGATCTTGAAGAAAAAGTTCTGATTTCTTTATCATCGTTAGCATTTCTGAAAAATTTAATAAAAACGTTCGGAAAGTTGTTTGATTTTCTGATTCGGAAACCCACTTTTTATTCTTAACTTTATGTAAAATGTTTTCTTCTAAGTAAATGAGAACTCCTCCAACTGGCATGTCTCTAAAGCAAAATTTTATGAAAATATAAAGGATGGAGAGTAGAATTCTCTCGAAGATCTTTCAAAGAATTCCAAGTTTTTTCAGTTAAGTTAATTATATATAAAATGTTTTCAGTTTCTTTTTAAAAAGGTATGCAGTTTTTCGAAAAAAAATTTGTAAAAATAAAGTTTAAGTGCGCGTATAAAGTTTATTGTACATAAATAGAATGTTATACAAAAAATTTGTAAACAATTAAAGTTTTGTAAAAGCTAGTTGTTGTTTTTTCTTCTTCTTGCTTACTTTTAAAAACATTAATTATGTTTTAAAAACATTTTAAAACACTAATTTTATAGAAAAAATATGGGTAAAGTATCAAAAGTGTGGTCTTATGCAGACCGAATCGATAAAAACAGGGTGAAGTGCAAGCAATGTGAGGCGATTTTGACAGCGAAAGGTGGCAACACAAGCACTATCCGACACCATCTTACTAGAACACATCATATGGATATTGATGGCATAGGCAGTTTGGGCACACCAAACATTTTGTCTTTCATTACAGCTTTGCGGCCTAAAATGACGAAAGAAAGAGAACTAGTTTTGGATCAGAAAATAGCAGACTTCATTGCTCGTGATGCACACCCGATAAGCTTAGTTGAAGGTGATAGATTTCTTAGTATGTTGAACCAGACTATGTTGTTAAAACTCGTTCGACTACCACAAAGCTGAAAAAAGATACAACGAGACGGTCAAGTCACTGAAACTGAAATTAGGGAAGACACAGTTTGTCGCTTTTACAACGGACATGTCAAAACATTGCATATATGTGTGTATATGCGCATTGGGTTAACACGGAATGGGAGCTGGAATTTGCAATCTTGCAGACACGAGAATGTCCTGAACGGCACACTGGAGAAAACATCAGTATTTGTTTGCAGGATGCTGCTGACGAGTGGCAAATTCCTGTTCAGAAAATCGCTGCTACAGTCCATGATAACGGCTCAAATATAAAAAGAGCAATGGACTTTCTTGATGAATGGCCGGATCAGCGCTGTTTTGCTCACACGCTACAGTTAGCCATTGGAGCTAGTCTGAAACTTTCAGCAATTGCGAATATGATTCGGGCTGCAAGGCAATTGGCTGCACACTTCAAGCGAAGTAATTTAGCAATGCAGGAATTGCGTAACAAACAAGTAGCACTGAGATCTAAGGATGATAAAAAAACATTCAAAGTCATCATAGACTGCTCTACTTGAAAGAATCCCACGTTGGACATGTTAGAACGATTAGTGAAGCTACGTTGGGTGATTGGAGCCGTGCTGTCTGCCCGAAATTTTACAACAAAAAGAAACGCATCGACTCTACAAATGACGGATGAAAACTGATTGCTTACGCAAGCCATTATACCCATTCTGAAACCATTAAAGCAGGTAACAGCTATGTCATCTGGTCAGAAATATCCTTCGTAGTCATTAGTTTATCCACTACTGTCTATTGTTCTAAAAAATGTTCGAGCAGCAAAACCAGACGAATGCACTGCTGCCAATAATTGCAGAAATGTCATTGCTACTGAAATAACAAAGCAATATTATCCGGAAGGATTCAGTGTACTACCTGGACCAAGAGCGTCTGTATTAAATCCACGTTATAAGCTTTTAAAATTTTTTAAAGTTCCTATTCGAAATGAAACATACTCCGGCATTAGAGCTGAAATGGAAGCTATTGTTATGCCAGTATTAGAAGAAAATTTAGAAGTTGTAGCGGAAGAATCGATGCCAAAGCGAGCACGGGATCATTTAGAACCGGACTTACCAAAGGATAATGTTTTTGATGAACTAGCATTGCTGTGCACAGCCAACGAAGAGTTTGGACAAATGGATGAATTGGCGTCTTACCTTTCGGAAACGCCATTGACTGTCAGCGGAAAAATCTTAACGTTTTGGCAATATAACACCAAACGTTACTCAAAGCTTTCTATTTTGGCTCGCAAGTACATGTGCGTACCTGCGACTTCGGTGCAGAATGCGCTTTTTCAACTGCTGGACATGTAGTCAATTGACGGCGTGCGTCATTGGCACCCGAAACAGTAGACATTTTAGTTTTTCTTAACCGTAATTGGAAGTTGAGTAATCTGGACACCTAATGTAAAATAAATTTTAGAGTTAAATGAAATTTTAAATAAGTGACATCATTGATTGAGACGTTTTATTGTTTTTTATTATTTATAAGTACAACTTTTATTAAAAAACATTGTTTTTTAACGGGTACCCGGGTACTCGCCCGATCGTTCAACGGGTACCCGGGCAAGCATTTTTGCAATTTTTGACAGGCTTAACTTTAAATAGTAAAATTAAATCTTATATATAAACATATATAGTCAAAAGTGCTTAAACAATATAAAGTCACATAATTTTATCAGTATAAATTATATTTATAAGTTTAATAGATCGCGACGTTAGAATTATCTTATTCTATTTCCACATTTTTGACTTTTGAAATAAAACGATTAAAAGGAAGGACTTCAGGAGACGGTATATAATTTTTTTTTATAACTAATGTTTTTTCCGCAACTTTTTTACTTATAACTTAGGTTTTAATACAATGGAAAAACATTATTCTGAGGTAGGCAACACTTTCAATAACTCAAATTTTTCAAAAAGTGGAGATAGAACAAGACAGTTATAACAATGCGACATGTCGATATAATTGTCGATATGATTGTTGATAATTACAAGTATAGACGTCCAATCATTGTTTGTCGAATGTCTTGAGATGTCCAATACCCATTAATCTAGATGCAAAATTATAAAGTTTTAAAAGCGACATATTTAAAATTTCTATACTATATCAATGTTTAATGTTTAAAGCTATTTCCAAAAAAAGAATGCTTTGGAGGTATCAATACACATATATGTTTAAATTCATACCTCCAATATTTTTAAGGTTTTAAGTTTAGAAAAATTATCTAAATGCTTTTTATAAAACCGTTTTTAAATTGTGGTCTATTTATAGTCATTTTTAACAACTAGAAATAAATCTTAACTACAAAGTTTTAGCAAACCAGGTGTTTTTTAAGTCGGTTTATTAAGTTTATTTTTATTTATTATTTTGTATTTATTATTATTTTGTATTTATTATTATTTTGTATTTATTATTATTTTGTATTTATTATTATTTTTTATTTATTATTATTTTTTTTTTATTATTATTTTTTATTTATTATTATTTATTTATTATTATTATTATTATTATTATTATTATTGTTTATTAAACTGCGGAAAACCTTATTTAGGTAAAACAGCTTTAAATTTTATCAAGAATACTTTATCATGGAAAATAAGTTAAGATTGAAAATGTGGTTCCTCTAAAATATTTAATCATAAAAAATTCTACAAGGAACAATAAAATAGGATACATCATAATTAATATTTGTCTTTCAACAAACTAAAACGCTAGAGAGGTCTCAGAAATATTGAATATGTTTTAAATAACTTAAGAAATTTAAGAAACCATTGATGCGTTTTTAAGCAATCTTAAAAACGATACTAATGCAGAGTTTTTTCTATTTAATGCTTTTTGTAAATATGTCCATTAGTGTTAAAATATAACAAATATACATAAATATAAGTATTAAATATTCTTTGTAAAAAGAAGACAAACTACTATATTTAAACTCGTTTATACAAAACATTAAAAAGTATTTTGAGTTTCTTATAAAAACTCATATTTTTTTAAATAAATTAAAAAAAAAATTAACAAAAATAAAAATAATAATATTAACAATAATAATAATAGTAATAATAATAGTAATAAACACTGGAGAACCCAAAGTTTTTTTGAATAGAATCTGAAATAAGTTATTGATTAATTTATAGGTGCTAAATTAAAAAATGATTTTAATTTTTCTTTATCACGTCAAGTTTTTAAATTATAGGGTTTTTAATTTTTTAAAAAATGTGATAAAATGTAAATTATAAAGTACTTAGCCGATATAAGCTTATTTTATCCAAATATTACCGTACAAACGAAAATAAACAAATGGGCTAGACTGCAATGTTTATGTAACACAAATAATATTTTTACAAATAATACGGCTACTGAATACATCAATTTTATAAATAGTTAAGGTAAAAATGTACGTTTATAGCTCTTTCCGGAATGTTCATATTGAGGACTATGGCATTTTATGCTCCAAAAAAAGTCGGCTATCATATGTACATCCCATCTACCTTGATAACATTCTTCTATAACCTTCAAGTTTTGATGAAATTGTTCTCATCACTGACAGCACTAAGATTTTCACGAAATTGGCGAGATGGCAATGCAGAAAATGCAGAAAATTACAAAGAAATTGTTAAGCAACTTTATAATTTTCCAAAAGTTGCTAAACAATTTCTTTGTAATTATGTGTGTAAGTATTTCCAAGAAAGTTCTTAACGATGACTTTAAATGATATTAAAGCGTTCTTCTCAATATCCGTTCTGGTAAAATATTTATCTTTGATGTCGAATTCGCGCACAATAAAAGGCACCGCTTTAATTTTTTTAATTGGCAGTCTAGGAAATGCAATAACAATGTACTTAAAATAGTCGTCATTAGTTATCAGTGCTATCACAAGTTGCTTCATGAGACCTAGTTTTATGATCAAAGGTGGAAATTTTCTTTTCTTTCTGTCAACAAGTGTTTCATGTAAAATGTTTGGGTCTCCAGGCTTAAGATCAGACCTCGGAGGCCCGTTTGTTTTAACTCAATGCTTACCTCGAGCTCTTCTATGTAATATATAAAGAAAGCAAGGATACTTTGAGTAAAAACGTTGCTAACCAAAATAGAAACACACCATTTTAGGGTCAACACGTTTTGTCCAATGATGCTTCTTATATTGTAATAACTCAATATCTCTCTTTAAATCACAATATTCATCACGAAGACAGACAGAATGCCCAGTATATACTGCACTAAATAAATCGCTATTATGTAGCAGGACGCACTTGAAGCTCTTCTTTGAATAATCAATGAACATTCACCATTCAATTTAGTTATAGTCTGAAAATCCCAATTCCTTAAGTAAAACAGAAATGTTATGGAAAAACACAAAACCACTTCAATTTGAAACTACTGCAGAAATTTATTTTCTCTAGTATGAAAGTAAAGTACTTTTACTCCTTTTTCAACTATATTTTTCTCATTTAGTCTTGACGCTAGAATTTCTGGAGCCCAAATCCTTTGCCAAATCATTCAAATCTAGCTGATCACATCTCTTAAGCTGAATTGTGGTGTTCAAAATCATTCCTGTCACTGTCTTCTTGAACATCACTAATTTCTTCTTGAGAAGATTGTTGTTTGAATACTTGCACTGGAATTTTATTTGAATGACGCGTTGGTCTTTAAGCTGATGGTAAATTGGATAAACTATTTTCCTTTCAAATTTTTTGGTTAAAGTCTTTCATTAGACAAAAGTAACAGCCTGTTGAATGATCTTTTTCCTCACACTAAACCTTAGGAATACCGAATGCTAACTTGGTTCATGACTTGTCTTGATCACCAAATTTCATCAGGAACATTTAAACGTAAAACTCACATGTTTTGAATACAACAAAAATTTTTAGCAAAATTAAAAATTCATACAAAAAATGGCTTGTAGCCCAGACAAGTTATTTTTGTAGATTCTAGGGCAGACGAACCAATCGTAATCAGCGGATAACTCTTTTACGGTGAAATTTGTTTAACTAAAGCGCAAGGGGCGGAGAAAAAAGTTGATTTTTTAGAAAAAAAAATTTTAAGCTTTGGAATCAGCTTGTCAATTTTAATCAAAATAGGCCCCGATTCAAATTCAACAAAAAGTTTTATTCAAAATGTTTCTCAGAGTAATTTATTGAAATATTAAAACTCAAAGTATCACAAATTTACATATAGATTTTACATGTATTTGGCTTTACCATCTAAAAAAAACTGTGTTTTATCAAAAAAATACATTATATAAATTATCAAAGTTCATATTTTTTTTAACTGAATAAAAAATGGTAGTAAAACTAAAAAATGAATATTAGATAAATTTTGTTTATAAAAACTTAACCAAAAATTGCTAACTTGAAAAAAGCAAAGAAATTTTAATATTTTAAACTACAAAGAAATTAAAATTTCAATATTATGTTTTCTCAACGGATGTCAGAAATACACATTTCATTCTATATATACAATGTTTTCCTTTACATATATCCAAGGCCGACGGTTTTTGAAATAAGAGGGCACAATTGTCAGTCTCTAAAGAAATATCCTATATATCTAGAAACTAAAAAAAGATAATAAAAAAAATTGTCTTGGAAAAAAGTCGAGTGCAAGCACCCCTGGCTTTGTCGGCCCTGAAATCAGAATTAAAGTTTTTTTTATAGATATAACTTGCTTGTAAGCAAATTTTATTGAAATTATTTCCAGTTTCTTCTACAAAATGTCGAAATTTTTAAAAAACTCTTACTTAGACTTTATATATTTAGTTACGGGCTAAATATTTAGTGGGGTGGGGAGAGAGAATGTTGATACAAAAAATATGCCATACTCCAATTTCCCCCACCTCCATGTTTTCATCACTTTGATTATTATTGTGAAGGAATTTTATTCGTACCATTTAAAATAATTTCGTTAGGATATTGATGAAAACAATGTTCTAAAATCATTTACAAAGTTAACATATCGTGAAAGTCGGGACTTTTGTTAAATTTTTTCAGTTTGATAAAATTAAATTAAAATAATTTTTTATCCCAACCCTCTATGTATATATGGGCGTATAGGTTATTTAAATGTATCGTATATATGCGCGTTTTAGGTTTCTTTAAATGAATGCATACTATGCATGCATTTAATTAACCTATCTGTGCATACCTACGCCGTAAATTTATGCAATGAACTCTGTATATGAGGAACTGGACTATATATATACAAAGACTTTAAGAATAGACAAGACAATAAACAAGACAATAGAACAGCAAAAGAAGTTGTGAGAGAAGGTTTCAAAAAAGACTTCGAAGCGAAGATAAATGCAGTTACGAAATATAAAAAAATATTTTTTGTCAAGATTTTAATAAGTGCTTTATAGCTTTATAATTTAAATAGCCAACTAACTAGTTATCAGCTTGATAGCAGTTTCAATGACATTAAAACGCAACGTTTAAAAATGCGTTTTAATGTCTTCTAAACTGCTAATAAAAATTTTAAAGTCATTTTTTTTTTGTTGTTTTGTTTTATATTTGTGCTATACTTGATAACAAGGGTTTCTATATTTCCTTAAAATTTTTTCGTTTTATCAGTTTTACTTCTTTAATATTTTTTTTCTGATTCTGATTTTTTTAACTTTTATTGTTCCTATTAATTTTTTTTTATTAAATGTGTTACTGTAGTTTACTCCATTATTTCTTTGTCTTAATATTTTTTTATTCTATATGTTTATAAAATAAAAAAATATTAAGACAAAGAAATAACGGAATTATTCTAGTTAGTTTGGAGTTATATTAGTTCTAGTCCATTGACAAGTTTTTAACAATATGATTAACATCGAACTTAATTTTATAAAGTATAATTAGGTTTTTAATTTTTAATTTTATGGTTAAATAAATAGAAATGAATAATATTTTACTAAAAGACTTTTCAAACGTATAAGCGCATAATTTTTCAAATAAACAACCTTGACTAGCAATAATATGAAACAGATTCGTTTAAAACTGAACTTGAAACTTTAAAAAAGAGTTTCACTGCAATACACATAAATATTAGAAGTATAAATAAATTGTTTGACAAACTAAAACAGTTCGTAATACAATGCAATTACTTATTTATATGATTTTCCTAAAATAAACATGGCGCTCCAATAAATCGCCTCAACCAAGGTTCAAATTGCAGATTATACACCAATAACTTCTGAAAGAAAAAAAAAAAAAACAATTGCAGGAGGAATATCCGAAATGATCAAGCGAATAAACTAGGAAAAGTTCTATGTTGACAACGAATTCTTTACAATTGAGATAATCAAAAAATCAGAAAATCTTTTAGTCTTTATTTTAGTCAATAAAAATTTTAAAAATATTTTAGATTTCACCTGTTTAAGACTGTTATGTTGTATTTAAGGAAAATAAAGATTTTATTTTTATCGGGTATTCATGAACTATTTTTTCAAAACATTTCTGGAGAATTCTTATTTTTCTTTTATACGATACTTATCTTTGTTTTAAACAAAAACATAAAAACTTGGTGTAAATTGATTATTAGTAAATTGATTATTAACCTTTATTAGTTTTCCCCCTTGAAAAGGCGCATTACCAAACAGCCAGGCTAAATAAACTTTTACTGTTTTCAATAAAACAGACTTTTTTTTTTGCATTATAATGACTTCACTTATTTTATTAATTCTCTTTTGAGCATACTCTATTGAAACCGTTTGGGACTAAATAAGCTACAGAAATAGTTAAACCATTTGGAAATGAAATATATTAAAGAATCCAATGCATTTAAAATAAAAGTGGTTTACATTATCTAAAAAACTCCCTATTAATATGAAATAATGGCTTTGTATTTTATTCAAATTCTATTTAAAATTTATGGAGTGTTAAGAACATATAAAATATAAATAGAAACATTCATATAATTTACTTTTGCAAGTAAATATTTTTGAGCATATTATGTAAATTTAATAGTTGTGTAGCTTAACTGGTTGTTTTGATTTAGTTTATAGGAAAAATTACTGTGATGTACTTTATCCATATAAGTATATTCTTAAGAAGCAATTATATTATAAAATAACACAAATTATAATAAAATATTGTTATATTAAAATATACAATTTTTAAATTATGTAAAGAGATATTTAAATACACAATCTTAATGCCCCGTTTTGTTAAAAAAAAGAAAACTTTAAAACTTTATTTTATTAAATCTGGCTAATAAATACATGAAATCTAAAAAAATCAATTCAAAAAAAAAAGCATTTACCAATGTAGTAACTACAACAGCATTTTAATATAAAGAATGATAACCGCAAATTGGTGTTATTGGTGTCACAAATAGCGATATATCTGAACCCAACTTAAAAATACAATGAACTCCAATAGTTACTTTATGCAACTGGTCTATTTCTAATTACATATTTTTTATATAATATTACTTTAACATCTAGTTAAGAAATATGTTTTTTATATAAACTTTAAAAACCGTTCTAAATAAGAAGCAATTTTTTTTTATTATAAGTGTTTTTACAATTTAAATCCGATAATAAAACTTAAATCTAATTCTCTTTGGGGTTAAGGAAAAATTATTATTATATGCAATATTAAAATATTATATTAATTTTATTTATTTTTAGATTCAATTTTATTCTTGGGTACTTCTACAGACGTACTAGACGTACCCTAGATCCGCCCCTGATTTATATTAAATTTAGATATAAAATAAAAATTTACGTTCTCAATTTAATGAAATAAAATATTTCGAATCGCTGCGCTTTAAGGTCTTCAAAACTATGATTTTCAATGCTTTTTTTGCGCCAAAAATATTATAAAATATTTAAATGTAAATAGTTGCGTTTCTGATAAAAATCTGATAAAATACGACAAACTAAAACACTTTCCTATTTGAATGACTAAACAAGTAGTAATAAAGTTGACTTGCTAAAATATTTTTGATGTTATATTTATCAAATCCCCTCCCCTTTATCACAAATTGTAACAAATTTTGGCCTTCCTCTAAAGCGTGACGTAATTTATAGACTTCCTTTTTATAATTTTGTTAAGTTTGCTGACTTGTAGGCCAGGGTAAGCGAGGTATAGCTCGTTTTCCCCAGCGCTTTTTTTTAATTACGTTCTCCCTTGCGCTTTTTTTCTATTTTCTATTTGAAATATCGCAATAGAGTATTCAGTAAGTTACAAGTTATAAATTAGAAATATTTTTTTTAATTTATAAATTCAAAAGTTATAAATTACAAACATTTTTTTTTTTTTAAGTTTACAATGTTAGTCGTGATACAATAAAATAAACTGTTAAAAGTCCTTTGCAAATATATATATATATATATATATATATATATATATAAAGCGTGAAAACAGTGTAAAATAGGTTTTCGAAAGAAGATCACTAAAATCTTATAATCGGAACCTTAAAAAAACAAACAAACAAACAAAAAAATATAAAAAAACTTCTTACATAAGCAAAACTGCAAACAATATAAACGACATATATAAATATAAAAACAATTTAAATGGTTGTAAACAACATAACTACAAAACTTTAGAAAAAAATAATAAAAATTACAAAATAAAGTTAAATAATAGATAAAATAATTAGTAATACTGTAAAGTTATATTGATGGAAAGAACTAAATTTGTCATTTTATTTTTGAAAAAATTTTGGTCAATCAAAATCAAAATTTGACAAAACAAGTTTATTATATATGTGCGGTGCACGATAGACAAGACAAAATCGATTGAAATTTGTTTGACAAATAGGTTCGTTAAAATTTTTTTTTTGATTGGTTAGCATTTGTTTGACTTGTTTGAAATAGTTTAAAGGATAGAAAATAGTTTAGAAATATATGACACAGTAGAGATAAAACACACAGATAAAATGATACTGATTTAACTATTTTACCAAGCTTATACAAGCAATAAGGATAATGAAGATTAACTGAGGGCAAAAGTTTTTTGGCGAATGAAAGAGGGTCCATTTAGTTTTGTCAGTATTTAATGTTAATTTATTGGATTTGAACCAGTGGGATAAAAGTTTAAGGTCTTTATTTACGGTGGGAAAAAGTTCGCTAATATCACTCTGAGAGATAAATATATTAGTATCATCAGCAAACATGATGCTTATCAGATTAGAAGCTTTACTTAAATCGTTTACATAGATTAAAAAAAGGAAGGATCCGAGGATTGAACCTTGTGGAACTCCACAGGTTATATTTAAACAATTACTGAGATAGTTGTCATTACCAACAACTAATTGTTTTCGTTTACTCCCTAATTTCCTTTTTTCAAGTTGGATGTGATGATCAACCGTATCGAAGGTTTTCGAAAGGGCGACACTTGAAATAACATGAATCCCAGAAAAATCCAGAAAAATTCACCAATTTTTTTACACTTTTATAAAGTTCAATTAAAAATTTTTTTTTTTTAATTTTGTACAAATATTTTGCATATATTAATAAGTTTACGAAATGCAGGTGTAAAAGATTTAGTTTGTCAAATATAAAAAATGTGTTTAAACAAGGAAAATGGTGATCTCGTTGATAAACTTGAAAAAAATATAAAGGTCATTGAAAACATTGTGAATTTAAAAAGCTCAGGAAAACGTTCTTTAGTCAGAGAATGCTCAGATAAAAATTTTATAAATTAAAGTGGCAAAGCTAAAATAACAACAATAATATCACGAAAAATGAGTGATATTATAGTTGTTATAAATGATGGGGAGAAGGCGGAGGGGGAGAAATTCCGAAAAAGTACTGTCTGACTTCCCAAAAAAAACAGGTCTCCAAAACTTTAACCTATTGACTAGCCGACCATATTCAACAAAAAAACAACTAAAGGTTGAAAATATTTTTCTTTGAGGAGGGGGAGGGGGGAGCGCGACTGTTAAATTGCCCCAGCAAATATATAAAGGAACTGGAACATATATAAAGGAATATATCTAAAAGAACTGGAACAGAAGAAGATATAAGGTGTCTTTTTAACCAAGTCTCGTTTACATTAAATTTACATAAAATTGTCAGTATGTATACAGTAATAAAAGTAAGATATTTTTTTTAATAAAAATATAAAAACACGTCTAATTGTACAAGTTGAAATATAACGCTAGAGGAAAGGCACCTTAACTTTGAAGCTTCATTATTCAGTATCCCGAAGACCAATAGTGAAAGTTTTGATATGGATACATACCTTGTTACATCTAGAACAATAATAATTCTCGGAAGTTTTTATCAGTTTTGTTTTTTTATAAGTTATTTTTATTTAAAAAAAAAACAACAGAAAAAGTATGCCATCATAGGCAACCACTGCTCCTATAATGGCATAGGGGAGGATGGGGGCTGGTTAGGATCAAGGGTAACCTGATGATTTCATATAACTTTAGAGTCTTCCCTCAAAAAAGCCAGAAATTACTCGCAACTATCTTAACTTAGAATTTCATTCTACACAGCAGCATTTTCAAGTTTTGCGCATGCGCATTGGATATATTGCGTTGCATGTATTTTTTGGACAAAAAAAGAAACTTTTGAAGCATCGCTTTCTTTTTACTTTAATTGAAAATAAATTTTTCTTGAAAAAAAAGGTTTTATCAACTCATCAATATTGCAACACACCCAACTCGTCAGTATGCCATCATGGGAAGAAGTCATCAATTTCATTAAAACAAACTGTATCTGCCTTATTCAAAAGATAAAATTAAAGTAAATATTCCACTAAATGCACAAAATATAAGTATAAAATGCGTGAAAATTCCCTCCCTCATAGTTAACAATAAAACCACAATCTTAAACATACGAAGGGAACAAAACTACAACAGCACATTCCAAAATCGATTTTTGTTGATTATAAAAGCAAAATTTGTGCACAAGTGACGTATTTTCTCTAAATTTAATGTAAAGTCAGTACAGTCATGTAGATCTAATCACTTTTTCACCAAAACCAATTTTTATGGAAATATGACCACTATTCCGTTACAGGCGCCATGTCACCATAGGCGTCTTTTCCCTATACGTTAAAGATTAACAGCGATTTAAAAGTAAAATAGTTTTATAACAAAGCAAAAAAGTTTTTGATTGCAATTACTGCGATAACCAAGCGTCTAGCATGTTTTCTAGAATAAACAGTGAAACTTTAAAGTCATTATTATCTCGATTATCAATTCAATTATCGATTCAACTCGATTCAATTAAAATTGCAACAGCAGAGAAGTAGAATTAATAACAGTTTAGACTTTTAATATTGCAATAACTTTTATATAACATAATATACAATAACTTTTTTTTTTAAGTTTTTATTTAACGAGCACTGACTTACTGAGTTTTTATTTATTTATTGGGAAGCTGTGGTGTTGTAGTAGCGCACTTGACTCTGAAACAAAAGATCCCTTGTTTGAACCCCACCTCTGGGCAAGTTTTATAACATCGGTAAAGGAAGGAGGCGTGAACTTCCATCCAGATGCTCTTTCGCGGTGCTGTGTGATATGTCCGCAAGGAATTCTTGGGGAACACAAAATAAACAAATAAAATAAAAAAACAAAAGGAAAAGAGGCGTGTACTTCTTATTAAATGCTCAATTGCGGTGCTTTAAGTTGATATAGGTGACAGCAAATCCTGGAAGGACTTCTTAAAACAAACAAAAAAAAATTTATGCTACATATGCGCTGGTTTTTATATTAATTTAGGTAATTTTAAGTAAAAATTTCACGATCATTGGAAACACAATTTAACAACCTTCCTTATTTCTTCAAAATTTGAAAGAACAATGCCATGTTTTATCTACGTCAATTCAGTTCTGTTGGTAATAATTCTTTAATTAACCAGAATAAATTCGATGGAATAGACACATTTAAGTTTAAATTAAGAGGGGTTAGGGGTAACAAAAAATGTTTAAAGTTCATCTGCAAATTAAAAAAAAAAAGTTAAAAAAAAATATACTAAAATCTTATTTAAGAAAAAATTTTATTTTAGCTTTTTGAGTTTCAAAAGTTTTTCTTTTGTTTTATATTTCATGTGATTTTTATATTGTGATAAAAGGTTAAAACTTTTTAGTTAGGTACATAAACTAATGTGTTTTCATTTGATGCATGAATGCATTACTGCTAAATATAAAACATTATATTAAACTATCTGCTAGCCTACCAGTGAGCTTGCAATGAGCTAGTTATAGCATCAAGTTTAGTGTAATTATAACTCTTTTAGTATAACTGGTTTATTTGAAATCAGCGTGACGTCACGTTAACTTAACTAAGCCAACAACGGTAAATATGCAATTATCAAATTAGAAAAAACATCGTGGAGTGTAGGTAGAGCACAATATTTTCAGACAGTGGGGCATTGCGGCACAGTTATACATGAAGCTTTATATCTAGCGAAAAACTAAATTTTTGTATTTTCTTATACGATACAGTGACAAAAAGTATCTTGTACAAATCGTAATTTGTTTTACAAATAAAAAGTGAAAGTTTCTTTAACATTATATTTTTTCAACCTCTTTTAGAATCTGGTTTTAAAAATGTATCTAGTATTGAACTTTTTGAATACAATTATTTATATTTAAGTGATTTTTGTGCGTGTGCTGTTAAAAAATAACTGTTGTAAAAATAAATATTATAATATAAGATATTTTAAATACTATAATATAAAATACTGTTATAAAAATATATTTTGGAATTGAGTAGCGCAACAATTGTTTTTTGACTTTCTTATTTCATATTTTATTGCTGCGCTGTATCGGTTTAGAATATTATTTGATGTATTAGGACTTAATATTTTTGGTAATGAATAACTCCATTATTTTAATTTTCATTCTCTATTGCTTTAAAGCATAAACCAGCTTTTGTTTATGAACATCTACATTGTTTATGAACATCTACTTTGTTTATTGATACAATATTTTTGTTTAAAAAAAAGAAAAAATACTAATTGTGTATATTCGTCGTTCTTTTAACAATTTGTTGAACTCGTGCAGGCAATCGGAACCTTTCGATAACTATTTAAAAAATAAATTTTCCTTGTATAATATACCTTCTTTAATCTCTTTTGTATAATATGCATTTTTTACGCTGCATTCTTCTGACTGTAAAAATAATTTAAATACAGTGATAAAAACCATAATTTTTCAAAAGAAAAAAAAGTCTGAAATTTTTCTTTATTAAAAAACATACATACATATTTTTTCAGTTTACATGTCGTTCAATATAAATTTGGACTCAGCAGATTTTACTTAACCATATAATACTTGAAACATAAATATAATATAAAATAATACACAAAGAAAATAAATTCTAAAAAATATTATCTCAAAAATAATTTTGTATACAATGAGTGACGGCTCCAGGGAAGTTGCATAACACCCGAGCAGTGTATTTAAGTCCTTCAATATCAAAGAAATCGAGAACCTAATTTTTATAAAAATATATTTTTGTATCACCATCCTTCCTAAAAATATTTCTGTATCCGTCACTCTATACTACCCGTTAAAAAAATATTTCAACATTGAAGTTTTGCGCCATGGACTCTCTCGCGAGTAAAAAAATAGTTTCACCTAACGCAAAACTTAAATAAATTTTTTGTTATATAAAATAGTTTGATTAATTTTTGAAAATATTGAAAAAACATAATCTTTAGATTATGTTTTTCTATAGAAAAATGAAAGAACATAAACTACCAATTTTAGAAATCAATTGAGGTTCAAATAAAAATTGACCGTCTTCCAAACTTAACTGAATTAATTTTAAATATATTATTTGAATAAGTTCAATTCAAATGTCCTCTATTTAGCTCTATTTTTTCAAACTTGTTAATGAATTTTCGTAATCGTTGTCGAAAAAGCGACAACGTCGATGATTTCCAAATTAAAACACTATTTGAGGTATCAGAAGTATTAGGCTGTTTATTATTATAGAGTAAAAGATTTGTTTAATTGACAGTATGTTTGAGCTGCTCAGTGACGGATACAGGAATTTTGTTGGGGAAGAGAGAGGGGTACTGAAACATTTTTATATTTTGTATCCCATTTGCGGCAAAATAAAAAGTCCTCCATTTCTAATATATTTTAGGACTTTCAGATTCTGGTATTGAGGGGGAGAGGATGCATCATCCCCTAACTCATCACTCCCCTTCACTTTCTGGATCCGTCACTGGAGCTGCTCTAACTTCGTTCTTTAAACTTCTTCATGTTTCTTCGACTAACCTCCAATTTTAAAAGCGGTTGCTTTCAACTTTATAAAAGGTTAAAAAAAGTTCGAAAATATTCGAAAAGCAAAATCTTTGTAATTCGAATGAATGAAAAATAAAATGCTATAAAAGTCATTCAATATATTCGATCAGTTTCATGATAAAATTCAACCTAAAACAGACATATACATATGTAAAATATAACGTTTTTCTTTCCTGTTTTATATAAATATTTTACAAATATTTACACACATAATTAAAATAAATTAATTAAATACCTTACCTAAGTAAATTTTGGTTTATTGAATAAGTATATAAAAGTATATTTTAAATCATGCAAGTGCGTTAAAAACAAACGTAAAGCGGTGTTCGGAAGAAATGCTAAAAAATATATAAATAATCAATGAAAGATTTTACTTTTTGTTTCATAAAAGGTTATAATTTAAAAAAATAAAGCTATATAAGTTATTTAGTATATTCAATGTTCATTATGTTCAATTAATCAGTTTTATGTTAAAATTTAACGTAAAACGGACATATATTTATATAAAATATACCTTGTGTTTTTTCTTTTTTCTTTTTATAAAAATACTCAAACAATATTTACACACATAAATAAAATAAATTAATTAACTAAATGAATACGCAGACTTTTTTTGTCACGTAAAAATAATTTTCGGTTTATTGAATAAGTATATATAAGTATATATAAAAATTAAGTGCGTTAAAAATAAACGTAAAACAGTCTTTGATGGAAAGCCACAACAACAAAATAAAAAGGATCTTATCTTTTCTCTTAATTTAAAAAAGTTTATTAGAACAAAGTTAAATAACATAAACAAAGCACAGTATTTCGTATTGTTTTCTTATAATAAATTTGCATATATAATTGCAAACAATAAGAGTACTTTACTCAAAAAGTAATGAGTAAAAAATTAACTTAAAGCGGACATTAATGAAAAAGTAAAATTATGAATAGAAATGCTAATAAACGAAAGTTTAGACTCTTAATAACTTAAATGCTAACACTAATAATAACAATACTAATAACAATATTAATAAATAATTTGCTAACTTAAAAGTTTTCATGTCAAAAATGTTTTAGAGAAACAGTAAAAACAGTTCTGTTTTCTTGGTTCAAAATTGATTGTATATGTTGTATAAGATATACACTTTACAATATATTGGATTATTTTTTTAAATAAGGCACCACTAAACATATATGGCAAATAAATAGTATTTATAAACAATTGTAACTTAGATATAAAAGAAGAATTTCAAACAAACTATAAAAAACAAGATTTTTATAAATGTCTGTTTTAGGACACGTTTTTACTATTAGGAGATATACACTGATAAAAAAAGAAAGTGAAAAGTTTGAAGAGTCCATCAACCAATTGCTTTTTTTTTAATTCTATTTACTTTATAAACAATTTTAAAACTTATAGTCTAAGTTTTAATAACTTAAACCAAGTAACTTAGCTAATATTTAATCGCAACACGCACAGCTGACAGAAAATTGTCCTCTTTAAGAATCGGTCAGTTTTTGGCTGGTTTTTTTATACATATATGTCCGATTTAAGCTGTTTTACAAACATATATATATATATATATATATATATATATATATATATATATATATATATATATATATATATATATATATATATATATATATATATATATATATATATATATATATATATATATATATATATATATATATATATATATATATATATATATATATATATATATATATATATATATATATATATATATATATGTGCGGCCGTGGCGCAGTGGTTAGAGCGCTTGCTTTATAAGCAGGAGATCCAGGTTCGAAACATGCTCTGGATAAATTTTCGCGTAACGGTAAGGAAGGAGGCGTGAACTTCCTGATTAAATGCACTTTCGCGGTGTTCTGTGACAAGACCGTAAGGACTTAAAACTCGTTTTAAGTTTAATAATTAAAAGTAGAATTATTAAATACAATAATTTAGCTCATTAAAAAAGAAATTATTTTGATTTTGCTGAAGATTTTTTTAAAGTTCAGCGCAATTTGTGCGCAACCCTATATTTACAGAAACATCGCCATTTATTGGTGATAACTAAATAGTTGCAAAAATAACGAAAAAACGAAAATAACAAAATTTTTGCTCCTAATTCAACTCAGTAGTGCTAACAGCTTGTTTGAATTCACCTTGCCTTAAAGTATAGAAATATTTTGGATTTAACTTTCAAATGTGCATAACCTTGCTTTTATCTAAATTCAATTTCATTTTCCATATTTTAACCATTCTTCAATAATCTCAATATTATTTTCGATCTTTGAAATATTACTTTTTTCATCTAATATTGCAATAACTTTACTATCTTCTGCATATAGCTTGCATGGATTTTTTGGTAATGAACAAAAATCATTTAGATAAAGATTTAGTATCAAAGTTTAGGTAATTTTTTGGCATGAACATCACATGGAACAACATATTATTTGCATTTGCATAAAAGTATTTGAAACCTTATACAAAGCAACAGTACTATTAAAAAACTAAATTTAACATAACTTTAGAACCCATTTGTTTATTTAGATTTTTCAAACTGATTCTTGTAATAATTTAAAATAACTTGCACTGAAATGTATACAGTTTAAGTTTTTTTTAATTTGGTTTCAGTCTTAATAAGAATATTGAAAAAACAAATTCACAGTATCCTTTTCAAGAACTCACAAAAAAACAAATTCGTAATACCTTTTTAAACCTTCACTTTACCAATTGAAGCTCAGATTTGAAACCTTGTTTTGCTAAACTCTGTAATAAATCTGTAATGCTTTCTGGGAGAACCTTGATAACCACAAATTTTTCAAACCAGTAAACAAATAAAAACAATTTTCCAATAACTTTATTAGCTCAAAATGTTTTATTTAAAATACAATGTCAAAAAAGACATTATTTCAAAGTTTAGACTTTAAACTTATTAATTTTATCAGCACTGGAGGTCTTTTAATTTGTCATCAGTAATGCTACTTTTGTTAGTTTCAAAAATAACTTATACGAAAAAATTTAAAAATCATATGTTTACTATTGCTCATGATATATATATATATATATATATATATATATATATATATATATATATATATATATATATATATATATATATATATATATATATATATATATATTTATATATATATATGTATATATACATATATATATATATATACATATATATATATATATATATATATATATATATATATATATATATATATATATATATATATATATATATATATATATATATATATATATATGTATATGTATATATTTATATATATAAATATATATATATACATGTATATATATATATATATATATATATATATACATATATATATATATATATATATATGTTAGTTATATATATATATTAATTAACATATATATAATGTTAATAATATATATTGTTGTATTTTTACTAATATTATATATAATATATAATTATAAATATAATATTAATTATATATATATATATATTAATTAATAATATATATATATATATATATATTTAAATATATATATATATATATATATAAATGTATATATGTATATATTTATATATATATATATATATATATATATATAAATTTATATATATTTAAACAACTTTAAAATGTATTTTACAAAATAGAGTGCTCAATGTTTTAAAAGAACAAAGCAATTATATATTAGTAGAAAATTACTTAATAAAAACTTTTTTTCATTTTACACTGTGTTTCATCAACAAAGATTTATCAGAAATCAGGATTTCTAATGAACTTTTATTGATGAAACACTGTAAAATTAAAAAAAAATTTTATTAAGTGATTTTCTACAAATTTATATATATATATATATATATATATATATATATATATATATATATATATATATATATATATATATATATATATATATATATTTGTAGAAAATCACTTAACAAAATTAAGTGCATTACAAAAACGCAAAAAGGAGAAATTACAATTATACAAGGAAATTAATACTTTACAAGATCGCATAAAAACAACTATTTCTTCGTTTGATTGGTTTATTTTAATTAAGGCGCTAAAATCTAATACAGAAAATACAGAAAAAGAAAAAGATAAAATTATAAAAATACATGAGAAGAAATTAAGAAGATTAACAATTGGTCATACAAATCCATTTAATGTTTCAGATATCATAACTAATCGCTCTTCGTACAAACTCTCTGATAATAAAATAGACATCCTTAAAAATGGTTTACAGTTTTCTATTCCACCAAAATATCTTAAACGTACTGATATTTACTCTAGTTTCGAAATAATTAATCGCTCTCTTCAAACGAAACTGAAAAATAATGAAGATTCAGGAAAACTTAAAGCTGAACTTTCCCATTTAGCAAATTCTTATACTTACAATTATCGTCCTTCTCAAAAAACTCTGAAAAAACATGGAGTATTAAAAAAACTTTCAAATAACCTAGATATTATTATACTAAAACCTGATAAAGGTAATGGAGTAGTAATATTAGATAAAGAAATTTACGTAAATGGTATTTAAAAAATTATTAATGACAAAACAAAATTTAAGCAACTTAAGAAAGACGTAACCTTAAATAGAGAAATTCAACTCCAAAATTATCTCAGGAAACTAAAAGCAAAAGGTTTTTTGAATGATTCCACATACAACAGAATTTATCCTTCCGGATCTCATCCTGCTCGTATCTATGGGCTTCCAAAGATGCACAAGTTAACTTACTCCGAGACTACCATAAACTTCAGACCTATTGTATCATCTATTGGTACCTACAATTATCAACTAGCCAAATTTCTTAGAGATTTTTTATCTCCATTAATAAACACAGAGTTTTGCACTAAAGATTCATTTTCCTTCGTTAAAGAAATAAGTATGGTTAATCTACATAAACAATTTTTAGTATCGTATGATGTAACCAGCTTATATACTAATGTTCCGCTTCAAGAAACCATTGATATCGCAGTTAATTCGATTTTGCTTAATAATAAAACTTTTAAAATTACTAAAAGCGATTTAAAAAAACTATTTAATTTCGCTACCTCGCAAACACATTTTCTTTTTAAAGGACATACTTATGATCAAATAGATAGTGTAGCCATGGGCTCTCCACTAGCACTTGTTCTTGCCAATTTGTTTATGGTTCATTTTGAAAATAACTGGATTGAAAATTGCAATGGAGTTAAGCCAGTTTTCTATAAACGATATGTTGATGACAATTTTGCTGCTTTTCAGTCAGAAAATGAAGCACGTATTTTTCTTAATTATATTAATAGTAAACACAATTCTATTTCTTTCACGATGGAACAAGAAGTGAATTTGAAAATATCCTTCTTGGACGTAAATTTACACAAAATAAATTCTACAGTTAACTACTACAGTTTTTCATAAAAAAACCTACTCTGGTTTACACACATAATTTTTATAGTTTCACTCCGCTTTCGTACAGAGTTAGTCTTATCAAATGCTTAATCGATAGAACATTTAAAATCAATAGTACTAATCTAGGGTTTAACTCCGACATAAACAACCTTTTCAAAGTATTTCAAAGAAACATGTATCCATCTTGGCTAATATTGAAAATATATAAATCTTATTTAAACAAAATTAACACAAACAATCCATCACAACCAAAAATCAAAGAACCTTTGTCTTACTATAAACAACCGTTTTGAGGAAAAATATCTGATTTAACTAAAAAAAGATTGAATTCAATTGTTAAAAGATATTGCTGTTCTGTAAATTTTAAACTAGTTTTTGTCTCACTAAAAGTTTCAAAATTTTTCTCCTCTAAAGATCCTATTCCGCTAGAGTTCAAATCGTTCGTGGTCTACAAATTCATATGTGCAGGATGTAACTCCAGTTATATATGCAAAACTACTCGCCATCTCAAGACACGGATAACTGAACATTATAAGAGAGACAAAAAATCACATATCTATAAACATCTCAATGGTAATGAAAATTGTTTTATGCAATTAAATGAAAAGTGTTTTTCCGTTTTAGATTCAGCATCTAATAAGTTCGAATTAAAACTTAAAGAAAGCATGTTTATAGAATGGTTAAAACCTGGTATGAACAAACAGGTCAACCATGTCCAATTGACACTTTCTGTTTAGTTATTACTTTTTATGTAAATTTTTACTATTATACTATTCTTTCGTCACTTCCTAGTTGTTTTTTAGAATGACTTGTTATTCTTATAATAGATTTTGTTGTATTTTTGTAATTAAATTAATAGTTTGTACACAGATAATTACATTTTGCATTGTATTCTATATAGTATATAGGTGATTTTGCAAAAAATCACCTATATACTATATAGAATACCTATATAGTATATAGGTATTTAAACAAATTTTAAAAATTAAACTTCAACTGAAGATGACTATTGATAGTTGAAACATGTATTGTTTAGAATTAAAAATAAAATAGTTTTATTAATTAAAAAGTTTGTCTTGTTTATTAAAATACTTACATTTTTTGTGCTAAAAAGAAATTTTGGATATATATATATATATATATATATATTATATATATATATATATATATATATATATATATATATATATATACATATATATATATACTCCTTTTCGACAAAATAGTGCTAGTGTACTTCAAGATACGATGCTTTATAAAATCTTAACCAAGTTCATTGAAAAGATGACAATGGCTCATGTTAGCATGTTAGATAAAATAGTAATATACGATACTAAAGTAATAAATTTAAAATTATTAACAATCAACTAAATTAATTAAATATATAACTAATATATACTATATACTAACTGACTAAAATAATAAAGTTTTGACTGCATTTGCATATGTGATATTATTTATTATTTATAAACGTTAAAGTTTGACTGCATTTGCAAATATGTTATTATTTATTTATATTGTTATTTATTATTTTTTATTAAATGTTTGACTTGCATTTGCAAATGTGTTATTATTTATTTATATAGTTATTTATTATTTGTTATTTAATGTTTGACTTGCATTTGCAAATGTGTTATTAATTATTTATATAGTTATTTATTATTTATATATCATAAAATATGACTGATGAAAATTTCTAGATTGTATTTTAGATGCTTGATTAAATGTTTGACTGCACGTTTATAAAGTAGATTAACACGTCTAAAAGTATGAAGATTAAAGATTTCATATTTCATCTAAATTGTACTTCTGTCTAGGACAGTTTGCATAATAACTTACCCATAACTTTTAATAGTTATAGTAAGTTTATTAACACAATTAATCATTATAACCTAACATCAGTATCATGTTCCAACCATGCGCGCAAGGGGTAGAGTTAGGGTTTCAAGTTTTGTTTGATGTTTTTTTCAAATGAATCGGAGTTCATTTAAAACAAACGTCTCAGAAAGGCATTTGTTCTATAAAGTATCAGTTTAATTATCGAATTATCTTCACTCTGAAATCAAGAATGCATATTTGAAAACAGGAAAGGACTTTATTTATTAACAAGATTAAAGAATTTATCCAAGACAAAAACAATAAATAAAGTTTCTAGTGTGTTATACTGTTATTATTCTCTTAATCTTTATCTGCTAAGGGACATCTTAATCCCATCCTGTGCTTTTACTTGTAAAAAAAAGTTTTGTTGATTTTTCCTATATTAGTAATTTTATTATTAGTATTGTTGATGTTTAATGCTGTTACTAACATTCTAATAACATTGTTAGAATCTGTTTAGTTTAAGATTAGTTTTCTTACTGTTGTTGAATTTGTTATTATTGTTATTATTAGTAGTAGGGTTATATAATATATAATATTTTTCCTTATTTCTTTTTGTGGTATTTTTATAAATTGTTATTATTAGACAAACTCACATTTAATATTTTGGAATGTTTTTTTTCCTAACTTATTTATGATTATTTTTTTATAAAAGCTTACTAATTTATTACCTAGCTTCTGAAATCTGGAGCCTAATTTTAGCGTTTGATTTATTATAAATCATTTACTGTATTAAGCCTACTAAATGTGGATGAAACTTAAACTAGATTGTTAGTTTTGTTGAAAAAAAATTGTTGAACTTAAATAGAATTTGCCTTAAATGATGGTACTAAGATTTCCACAACTCTGTGGTAGCTCTGAGAATTAACTTGGTCATGTCGCGCATGGAGAGCGTCACTATTATTGACTTTGGTGTGTATTGTCGAGGCCACATAAGGAGCTCTACGTTACGACTTTGGTTAAATTATCGGGAATGAGACAACTGAATAGCCCATTGCATGGGATGCCGTGCTCTATCTTAAAAAGAGTCAAGTTCTCTTTAAATCTAAATCATGCGCAATGTAAACTAAAATATTGAACATAAAAAACCATTACCACCACCTTATTGCTTCTACATTTCTTTCACAAGTATTCGTTGTTTGGGAAGTAATCCTCCACCATTTGAATCTTACCTTTTGTAAAATTCTCCAAACTTGTTTTTGCTCTTCATAAGAATTTTTTAAACTCTGCTGCTCTTTCTTCAGGTCTCAGTATTTGTGGGTCCTATCCTTTAATTTGCAAAAACTCCAGTTTTCACAAGCTTGGCTTGGCCACATACTTACGCATCAATTTATTTACTTGTGGAGATATTAGATTTGAATTTTTGACCATTCTTTTATGTGCTTTCGCTTAACATCTCTTCATTCTATCATCTTTCTCTTTTTCTTCGTCCTTCGTTCTCCTACTTTTCAAGTTTCATCTTTTCATCGTTCCCGTTCTTTTTAAGACTGCACTCTTTTAAATGTAATTTAATATTAAAATGGCAAAGCCCTTTCTTTACCTATTTATTCCTCTTCCAATATTGCTGTTATTGACGACCGAAATGCTTATTACACAGAAGGGCTTGGCTTTAACACCACGGGCCCTCTTGCACAAAAACCTATAACTTCTGCATTTCTCACTTTCTCACTAAGATAAATATTTTTATCTTTATATCAAGGAGTGAAGTTAAAAATCATTTACGCTTACTCCTTGGAAAGTGTCTTGTATCTGACTCTAGCTTGTGTTCAGTTTTTATTTTTCTACCTTAAATTGTTCTAACCATGCAATGATCTCTATAAATCTTCCATCTCGTACTTCTTTTTTGCACTAACCCAACTATTACACTACTTACAATTACCCTAAAACTGACTGGGATTCTTTTTGTAATTTTTTTGTGACAATCTATGGGTCGATGTCTCCTCTCTCTCTCTCTTTCTTTCTCTCTCTCTCTCTCTCTCTCTCTCTCTCTCTCTCTTCACTGATAATTACTCCAGCTTTCGATGCTCAAATCCCAGTTAAACTCTTCTACGGTTCGGGATCTAGGCCACATTTCTGTCAAATTCTTGCAAAATTGTTTTATGGAACTCTCTTCAAATATCTCTAAAATATCTACGAAGTGCTTGGCTGAGTCTTAATTACTGCGTGCTTGAAAATGGCATCTGTCCTTCTATTTATCCAAATCTCCGGAGAACATTCTGACCCTTCCAATTATCTCCTATCGGTCATTTTTTTGTTATTAGCTAGGTCTTTCAGTTTTTTACTTCTACAAATTTCTCACATCCCATATTTAGTCAAATAATTTACTGTCAGGCAATCAAAGTGGTTTTTGATCCATTCGCTTTACGACTGACTTGCCAACTGCTGAGACTAAAAATTTTTATCGTACATTAAATGGAGGCGGCAAGGCTAGGGTTATTGCTAATTTTCGAGATTATTTAATAGTTTCTTTCTGACCGCTTAATAAAATAATTCTTAAAGGCCAACATTCTTCTTTATTTTCAGTAACTTCTGGGTTACCTCAAAGTTCTATATAGGCTTGGTAACCGCTGGAAACCGTTTTTTTGTTCTAAAATAACCGGTTGTTAATTTTACATAAACAAATAGGTAAATAGTTCGAAGGTTTCTTGTTTTGACCGGCTAATGAGTAACGTGAAAAGCACAAATATATTTTAAAAATCGCTTGGATATTGTAATATGTTGATATACTAGCATCTAACTTAAAATATTTTGTCAACTTTTATTTCGTTTGTTGTTTAATTTTTTGGTTGGAGATTGTTAAATAACAATTTTTTGGTAGAAGATTTCAATTAAAATAGTTAAACAAAAAATCAATATTTTTTTCAACAAATTTGTTTTTGTAACTTTGACTTTTGAGTTTTTTTAAATATTATAAGTATTTTTAAATTATGCTTTTGTAAACTGTTATATGCATAGTTTTCACTTAAGAATAGTATATTCAGTTAAGAATAGTGTAAATATAAAAAATGGTTATTGAGTTGCTACAAAAAAGAAGGATTGGAAAGAAAAAAGAGTCTTTAAAGAAAAGATGATACAAGTCCATTTTATCCGAACTAAATTTACAACGAACAAAAAAAAGATACTATTGTTACTGTAGATTGATAAAAATTAATGTTTAATAATTTATAATAAATTTTTCTTATTTAACTTAAGTATGAAAAAAGTTAGAGGAAGGAAAATGTTTCGAAAAAAAACACCAAATGTTGTAAAATATAACATCAGCCATTCTGTTTCAAAGTGTGCAGGTGAGTGTACATTAATTTAGCAAACCATCTTCGAGCCAAACATAAGATTGATTTGAATCAAAATAAAGAGCCTTCTTCCACTCAGTTTAACCAGCCAACTTCTTTATTAAACAAAAAAAATCAATATTTAACAAAACTCTTTTATCATTTTAGGTTGTCTTTATCAAATACAGGAAGTCAAAGGTTGCGTAACAACAATCAAAATAAAATTACATAATGTGTTGAAAGTTAAAAAGATTTAAATTATGAGAGATGTTATAAGAGTGTACATAGTGTATTTCTGTCTTTAAGTTAATATTTATCGGCAACTTTCCTTTGATACACCATCAAGGTGATTTTACGTGAAAACTCTAAAAGAAATATTTTGTCGAACATTTTGTTCCGGAATAATATTCCGCCAAATATTGCTCTTCAAATGAAGAGTGTCTGCCATGAAACCTTTAGTGCCAACTCTGAGTAAAACTTTTATTTTATCAAAAATTGTTCTTTATATTTTACCACGTTATATTTTATTACTAATATTTATTAAAATCGCCTTAAAACATTTTTAAAGACGTGAAATTGTGCTGAAATTTCTTCCACTCTTCAATCGTAAATCAGCCAAAAAGCGTTGTTTTAGAAAACTAATAACCAAGGCATAATAGTTTCTATATATTACGCTTATCAATGTTATTTTTTGAACTTGTTTTTGTTTATAGTTTTTTGAACCACGTAAAAACTATAATTTTCATAAATTTTAAGATTTGAAGCAATCAGCAAAAAAAAAAATACTATTTAAAAGAGTTTTATTTTTTAAGTGAAGGCATGGGAGGATGGCGGAAAAGAGTGTCTGCCATGAAACCTTTAGTGCTCACTCTGACTAAAACTAAAATTGAGTTGTTTGCGTTGCCACAACTTTTTTTTTGAAAATAGAGTTGCGGTAACATTTTAATACCGGATGCCTTTCCTGGCATCTGGTTTTAAAACGTTACCGCAACTCTATTTTCTAATTTACTGTAGCGCAACATTTATTTTCTACTGTTCATGCATGCAAGTTTTTCTAAGTGATTTTATATCCAATATGTCATAAACGTTCCAAAAAACGTTTCCAAGCATGTAAAGATGATAAACCAAATGAATAATTGCCTGCCATTCCCTTTTTCAAAACCATCTTTTAAATACCTTTCATTGCTTAGGGACTTGCCCCACATATACTACAGCATTGACTAGAATTTGCAACATCTGAAAGAGCAGTAATGTAAATAAGGGGTCATCTTTAAAGGACGTTACCCTAAGAGTAAATAATGGCAAGTAGTAGGAGAATTTAATAATGTTGGCTCTCATGCGCAGAGACTTATAAACTACTATAGCGCCTTATTTTCAATGAATATCTCCGCGGATGGGAGCCAATAACTCTCTACTTCTGGTGATTATTTAGGTTCTGAATCGTGTCCTTTATGAAATACCTCTAATTGGTTATGAAAAATGTGTCGTATACAGTTAAATATAAAAGTGTCGGGAGGTTTGTACAGTCGGGTTGCAAGTTGGTTTACGATTTAAAATTAGGCCAATGTTGAACAAAACAAAGTTATAACTCATATTATTAAAAATAAAACTACCCAACATGCAGTTATTATTTATAAACAGTTAAACAGTTATTTGTTTCTATGCGTAAGAAACACTTTTTAATTAACATCATGATTTAATTTATTTTGGTGCTATTTTTGATTTTAACGTGAATAACATTTTATTATTGTTGTTTATAAGCAGATAAAAACAATAAATACTTTGTGACGTTATCGTAAAAGGTCAACCTCCGAGTTTCCGAAAATTATTTTAAAAAACATAATTTAACGCAAGACAGGTGTGTTATGCGTGGTACATTAATTTACGACGGATATTAAATTAATCTTCAATCGCGTAATATAAGAATATGAGTCATTATGTAAAGTATTTAAAGAAGAACTCAAAAATATTATTACTGTTTAATAATATTGAAGGATATTTAAGGTAGCATTTTCCTCTAAATTTCGAGTGTTTTATGTGGCGATGAAGTGTTGCATGTCGAACAACAGAGCGTGTGCACTGAAGTAACAAGTGCACCTACCAATGATTGCCGATGGCATGCAAACCTTAATGTTTTCACAGATTCGATAATTCTTGGAGGTGGCACGACGGTTGAATCCAAGCTTTAATAGTTTAACGGTGCGTGGTTAGATTGGTTTGTTAAAAAAGTTAAAGATATTGACGTTAAAGTAAATCTAATCCCGTTACCAAACTGCGCAACTCCTATTTTAAAAAACACCATGCGTCGATGGTGGTCTTATTTCTACAATCATACTCATAAGTACATTAAATGCTGTCGTAAACCGTAATAGTAGTCTTTCATCATAATTTTTTGTAAACGAAAAATAAACTGTCGTTATATTTTTTTTAAACTTGAGAAGCCCCAAATGTTTAGAAAGAACCTAGCCATTAAAATATAATAACTTTAGATCTAAAAGTTTATCTTCTCAAAGCATTTTTTTGTTGTTGTATATTTAGGGATTGTCTATACAGTACATACACTTATAAGGGAGAGGTAGTCTGCCAAAAACCAATTAAGGGAGAGTGGTAGCTGGTCAAATCTGAAAGTACGTACGCACATAGTAATTATTAAAATTAAAAAACCTTTAACAAATACCTATTATTTATCAATAACTCAATGTATTTGAACCATTATTCAATTTCTTTCCTTTAAAGAAAACCACGACGGCACAAACAGGTGTATGTGTGTGTCTGTGTTAGGGTATAGAGGTTGAAAGGGAAGAGCTTGATTCATTGAATATTTATTTGTATCTGTGTTTTTGATTTATTCCATAATTTACAAATATGTTTTACAGAGATATGATTAAAATAGAGCAAAAATATGATGAAAAATAAAAACATTTTGGAATCACATAGCAGTGGTTCAAATTTTAAAAAAAATGTTGTATTTGCATATATAAATGAGTAAAATTTTAACAACTTATTAAAAATTCCAATATTTAAATACTAAGATTCTTTTGTACTATCATTTTACTTTGATATGAAGCGGGCAATAAGGTGGCGATTAGGGTGTAGCTGCCGATAAGGTGGTTGATGCTTCTAAATCTGAATCTTTCATTCAATTAAGTAATATCAGAAAAATATAGTAATGATATATCTAAAAAAGATTTAAAGGAAACAATAATAGTTAGTAAGAAATAAAATAGCACAATTGATTTGTTATCTAAAACACCACTACTGGTTTGTTATGTAAAATACCACTTTTGATTTGTTATGCAAAACACCACTACTGATATGTTATGTAAAATATCACTACTAATTTCTTAATGTAAAAGCTAAATTAAAAAAAACTCTTTTTATTTCTAGTTACAATTTATAATTCTAATCGAATTAACCCTTTTGAATAACAATAAAGTTATACCAAATAATTTTATTTGGTATAACTTTATTTATAAAGAAAATTTATTTTTACAAACTCTTTAAATTTAATGTAAAGCAATATCAAAAACCAAGTTTATAATTTAAACAAGTTTATATACCAAGTCCCATTCTTTAGCGAGCTAAAAATAAAAATCTTTATAAAGAAAAACCTTAATAAAAATAAAAACCTTTAAAAATAAAAACCTTTATAAAAACACTCTAGCGACTCGACCGATGTTCTTAGCGGAGTTCCTCAAGGATCTGTACTTGGTCCAACATTGTTTATCTTTTATATAAACGACTTAACGGATAAGTTAAAATCAGTTCATAAAATCTATGCTGACGACACTAAACTGTTACAAGAAATAAGACCTGAGTTTCACGATGCTGATCGCCTGATCCTACAAATTGATTTAAACATTGTCACAGAATGGTCAAAGGAATGGCTGATAGAGTTAAATGTTCCAAAATGTAAAGTTATGCACCTTGGTTATGGAAATATTAATCATGAATATGTAATGAATGATGGAAATACATCACTTACTCTTGAGGGAACAGATATTGAGAGGGACCTGGGTATCTTTATATCTAATGATCTAAAATGGAATCAACACATACAGGTTGCAACATGTAAAGCGAATATGATACTTGGCCTATTAAAAAAACATTTAGATCAAGAGATATGAAAGTTTGGAGTAAATCATACACTACGTATGTTAGGCCGCACCTGGAATTCGCTATTCCGGCATGGTGTCCTTACTTAAAAGGTGACATCAAAGAAATCGAAAAAATTCAGCACAAAGCAACAAAAGTACCTCATAATTTAATAGGATTACCTTACGCTGAAAGGTGTCGTCGGCTCAATTTTATTACTTTGGAAACTCGCAGGAGACGTGGCGACTTAATCCAACAGTTTAAGCTAGAAAACGGTTTTGAGAGTATCAATTGGCATAATCCACCAATTCGCAGATCATCTTCCAACGCCCAAATGCGTGAATTCATATATAATAATGCTCAACACAATTTTTTTACAAATCTTATTGTTAATGATTGGAAAAACTTGCCGTCACCATGCAAAAAGGTTCCGTAGTTAACGCATTTAAGAATAGAATTGACAAGTATTTTTTTTCTCCAGCTGCAAACAGTACATCTTTTACTGAAGATGAGCTGCACGTTTATAAATTAGTTCGTGCTTTAGCAGCTACAAATATTGGCTTTTTAGATACTATTTGTCATAGATGTAAACTTTAATTAAATGAAAGCAACCTTTTTTCCCTTTTTCCCAATTTTGATATCAACTTACTTGCTATGAATAACAATTGCTTTTTTTTTACATAAAGTTTATATTTCACAAACCATAAATTTTTGTATAATTTGTTGGTTTTGTTTGTTTGTTTTTTAATTATTTGTCATTTTATCTACGAGGACTTATTTAAATATACTACTATTACTATTACTAAGCATTATAACTATAATACAACAAAAAAGTAATAATTAATGATAAAGTTAATTTTTACCTGCTCTATTTTTTCACTAAAAAAATAATTTCATAACAACTTGATATTTTTTCAGTAATAATAATAGAGCAGATAGGTAAAAACTATTTTTACTTATCATTAAAATTATTTTTATTTATCATCATATGAAGAAATTGCTTTTGTTTATCGTGAAAACAAAAAAGCCAAAATTTAGAAAAAGTGCGGTTTGTCATATTATTATATTAAATATTTAACAAAAGTCATTTGACCAAAAAATACAATGAAAAAATAAGAGTAAATAATAGCCCTCTCTAAGAGTTATTATAAAACAGTTAATCACACCTAGAGTTATATAAAAGTATCTTTGTTTTAAAAATATTGGTGGAATTTATTTGAAATTAATAACAATCACAAAATTTTTTTAGTTTACATTTTCTGAAAATATAATTACAATTTGAGTGTATGACTTGCTAAAGTGTATGACGGAACGTTTCGGACACGTTTCAAACTGATTCTAGAATAGATGCTCTGTGACTAGACCTTTAGGTCTTCTTGGGGCACCAAAATAACAAAATAAAATAAAATAAAATATATCAAAAAAAGGTGCTCAATGACGTCCATCAGGATGTTCTAAAGACATTGTTGAGAGGCATACGACATTTCGTTTAAGTGCAGATATACTAAATTTGTCTAGAAAAGACGTTTTTTATACTTTCAAAAGACATTATGAAAGTTTTTGGAACGTTAAAAAAAAAATTTGTTATGCAATAAGTGTATTTTAGCAACCACAGAATTTGTAGGGTTTTGGGTACAAAAATTTATTTAAAAAAAATAACGGAAACGACAACCCGAGTGCCATACTAATTAAAGTAATAAAAATACAAAATTAAAAGTAAACACAAGATTAAAACTTATTTCCCATAGGAACTCTAAAAGATATCATAAAAACTGGTATTGTGGTTTAGTTTTTCACCGTCAAGATGCATTTGTATCCCGCGCTATTTTCAGGACTTTTCCAACGCAAATTTTTCGTTAATTCTCAGTCTATTTGGGCATGGTCTCAGTGAAAAATATAAAAAAAAATTTAAAAATATGCAATAAAGAATATAACAAAGATTCAATCAAGTTACCTTTTACATATGTGAAGGCTAACTGAACTATTATTATTATTATGTAATAAGTAACGAAATGTTAAAAAAAGAAATGACATTTTCAATATTATGCATAACACAATAGTTTGATTTAAACCGATCATTTAAAGATCATAAATATATATGTATGTATGTATGTATATATATATATATATATATATATATATATATATATATATATATATATATATATATATATATATATATATATAAGTATTTTAATAAACAAGACAAACTTTTTAATTAATAAAACCATTTTATTAATTCTAAACAATACATGCTTCGTCTATCAATAGTCATCTTCAGTTGAAGTTTAATTTTTAAATTTGTTTAAATACCTATATAGGTGATTTTTTCAATACCATACAAAATGTAATTATCTGTGTACAAACTATTAATTTAATTACAAAAGAACAACAAAAACTATTATAAGAATAACAAGTCATACTAAAAAACAAATAGGAAGTGACAAAAGAATTGGTTAATAATTAAAAAAATACATAAAAAATAATAACTAAACAGAAAGTATCAACTGGACATGGTTGACCTGTTTGTTCATACCATAACATTATAAGAGACAAAGAATCACATATCTATAAAGATCTCCATGGTAAGGAAAATTGTTTTATGCAATTACATGAAAAGTGTTTTTCCGTTTTAGATTCAACATCTAATAAGTTCGAATTAAAACTTAAAGAAAGCATGTTCATAGAATGATTAAAACCTGGTATGAGTGGGATTACTGTGAACCCTACTTAAAGTTATGTATGTTAAGTTAAATATGTAAGTTCCTATAATATGGAGCAGTTCCTCTAATAAACAAACCAACAAGAATTACTCAAACAACAACTTCCTTAATTGATAACAATATAACCAATAATATTTTTAATAATTCGCTTAAAAAAGGCATTATTAAAAGCGACATATCTGATCATTTCCCTGTTTTCTTTTCAATAGATATTTATGCGAAAATTTTATATAATGAAAATAAATCATTTAAAAAACGACTTTTTCATAATAAAAACCTAGAATCTTTTAAATATCAACTTTCTTTAGTTAATTGGGACATTATTAACTTTTCTGAAGACATTAATTTAATATACAAACCTTTTTTTAAAATTTTTTATGAAATTTATGACATCAATTTTCCCAAAGTAGAAATAAATTACAAACATAAAAAAATTAAATCGCCATGGATTACTAAAGGTATTCTAAAATCATCTAAAATTAAACAAAAACTTTATATGAAATATTTAAAATTGAAAACAACTGAGAGTAAGACCAATTATAAAAATTACGTAAGACTATTTGAACGCCTAAGGAAAAAATCAAAATTAATATATTACACTAATTTACTTGAAAAATACAAGTTAAACTCTAAACGCACTTGGCAACTAATAAACGAAATTACGGGTAACACTAAAAAAACATCGCAATCTTTTCCCTCAGTTATTAAAGTAGATGATAATTTTATTCTTGATCAAAAAACAATTGCTTCCGAATTTAATAAATATTTTGTATCTGTAGGACAAAACCTAGCCGAAATAATTCCAAACCCTGAAAAATCATTTAAGGCAACATATGACCCTCTTAACTCGTATCTAAATTTTTTTGATTTGTCTTTTGAAGAGTTTGAAAGTGCTTATAAATTGTTAAATTCAAATAAAGCAGTTGGTCCAGATGATATCAATGGGAACGTTATTATAAACTTTTTTGACGTTTTAAAAGACATACTTTTCCAAATTTTTAAATGCTCTATTACTCAGGGAGTTTTTCCTGGTAATTTAAAAATAGCAAAAATTATTCCTATATTTAAAGAAGGAGAAAAAACTAATGTTAAACACTATCGTCCAATTTCTATCCTCTCTGTTTTTTCTAAAATTTTAGAAAGAACTTTGTACAACAGAATATACACCTTTTATCAAACAAATTATTATATAACATGCAATATGGATTTAAAAAAAATAATTCAACAGGGCATGCAATTATTTAGCTTACAAGAAGTATATCAGACTCATTTAATAATTCTAAATTCACATTGGGAGTATTTATTGATTTAGCGAAAGCGTTTGATACCATTAATCATAAAATTCTTGCTAAAAAATTAAAATGTTGTGGTATAACAGGCAATATTTTAAAATTGTTAAAAAGTTATTTAACTAATCACAAACAATTTGTTTACGCCGATGAAACATTATCATCAAATTTGTTAAATATTACCTGTGGAGTTCCTCAAGGATCCATATTAGGACCTCTTCCTTTTCTTACTTATATTAATGATTTGTACAAAGCCTCGGATTTAATAACAATTATGTTTGCTGATGACACCAATTTATTCATGTCACACAAAAGCATTCCTACTTTATTTAGTTGCTTGAACATCGAGCTAATCAAAATATCTGACTGGTTTAAGACTAACAAATTATCTCTTAACATTGATAAAACTAAATGGGTTCTTTTCCATCCTCTTATCAAAAAACATAAACTGCCAATTAACATGCCTCATCTTGTTATTGACAATATACAAATTAAACAAGTAACAGTAACCAACTTTCAAGGTGTTTGTATAGATGAAAATCTTACATGGAAAAGTCACATTAAAAACTTATCAAGTAAAATTTCAAAAAGTACAGGAATATTGTACAAAGCAAGAAATGTTTTAAATAAACGTACTTTAGTACAATTATATCACTCATTTATTCATTGTCACATAAACTATGCAAACATTGTTTGGGGTAGTGCAAAGAAAATTAAACTTAAACCTCTTTATTGTCAGCAGAAGCATGTAGCACGTCTCATATATTTTAAAGACCGTTATACTCATGCCAAGCCTCTATTATTTGAAATGAAAATTTTTAATATATATGAGCTTAACATTTTTAATATTCTTTGTTTTATGTTTAAATGTAAAACCAATTCATCCCCTATTTCTTTCCATAATTTGTATTCATCGAAAGATAAAAATAAATACATTTTGCGGAATGATAATTTTATAAAGCAGCCCATTTTTCAAACAAATCTTTTTAAATTTTGTATTGATTATCGCGGACCATTCTTATGGAATAAAATAATTTTAAAAAATTTTACTAAGGATTTTATTCATCAAAGTAACTACTTTTCTTTTAAACGAAAGCTTAAAGAACTCATTTTTGCAATTGAAGATGTAACAATATACTTTTGATATTTTTTTTTTTTTTTTTTTTAGTGATCTTCCTTTTTAACCCCTATTTAACTATTGATTTATAAAAATTATATATGCATCATTAACAATTGTAATATATAATAATGTATCTTGTATTTGTAACGGAATATTTTAAGTTTCTTACTTCGTTAACTTATTTCTTATCTTGTAAATATTTTATAAATTTTAACACGATCATTTCTTAGCGGTACTCGACGACAAGACCGTATGGTCTTCTACGAGTTCCCGCGTTCTTTTATTATTAAATAACGATTATTATATATATATATATATATATATATATATATATATATATATATATATATATATATATATATATATATATATATATATATATATATATATATATATATATATATATATATATATATATGTTTTTATTATTATATATCTGTATTAATCAATGTAATAAAAAGAACAAAAAAAAAAAAAAAAAAAAAAAAAATTTCAGTATTAACCCTATTTAATTATGCGAAAAAATGTATAAAACAAAGTATTTTATGATTTAACAATGGAACATAACAATAGAAAGCTACTTCTGTAGATTTTACATCAAGGCCTCGACACCGTGCGGAAATTTTTTTGACAGAAGGCCGCTTTTAAAAAACCTGTTTGAAATTTATAAAAAAAAAGTTGCTGTTTTCATAGAAATTTAAGTTGAATAGTTTATAATGCCTTTAAAATGTCTTTTACCTAACAGTTGCTCAAGTTACAAGTCGTCAGATTGTAAAATATCTCAATAAAAATTTTCTCGTGAAGTATCTTAATGAAAAACAAGTGGTTTATGAGTTCCTCTTGTTCAAAACAGGACTAACAAAATATAGCGTTGTTTGTAAGTTGCATTGTCGAGATGATGCTGAGTTTACTTTAAATTGTCGTAAATTGAGACCGGTTAATCATCCATCAGTGTTTCCAAATATCTATAAAAGTTGTCAATTTTCTTTACCATAAAAAATAAGAAAAACTTTATCCTCTTCAAAACCAGGTATCAAAAAAGATGAGTTAGAAGAGTATAAATAATTTATATAATAAAATTTAAAGATATTGAAAAACACTTATCCACTAAAAATGATATCATTACTTAAGTAAAAATTACTATTATTAGTAATTAACTGTGAAGTTTTCGCTGGTAGTTAAACAAAGCTTAATGTTTGAAGCATTTAATTATGATTTAAAATGTACTGTTAAACCTCTCTCAATTAATAGAATAACTTCATTTAATACAAAGTCTGCTTTAAATGAAGGTCTTAGATATCTAAAAAATAAAGATGAGGATCATAAACTGAAATTTTATTTGAGCATCTATATGCAATGGAGATCAATCTGTTGGCTCTACTGTTTTTTCTCGTGATTTATAACCAAGGCTTTTGAATATTTTGCAACGAGTCGTTCCACTTACAACCAGTTGTGTTGTGATTATCAGTTGCCAAATATTCGAACGTTATCTCGTATAACTTCAAAAATAAATTCTCAAGATTTTTAAGTTCTGTGCTATCAAACCTAGTGGGAAAAAAAGAAGTTATGTTTTGTAAAAGCTACTTTTTTATGTAAAAAAGGAAATATTTTAGGAAAAGCTGTTAATTATCCAGAAAATAAGCTACTACGGTACTTTCATTTTTTGTCTAAAGTCTTTAATATAAAATTGCTTACATTGCGAAATGGAGAGATTTAGTTAACTTATGTACACTTGAAAAAACCGAATACTAAAATTATCCAAGATGACTAAATCATCAATGAATGCTAAACCAATATAATGGCAAAAAGTAAGTCATCGCTAAATACTTGTTTACAAGTATTAAGTGATGAGGCAGTTGCAGATTTAAAAACCCATCATAAAATAGACCATGAAAGTGTCATGGGTACTATTATTTTTTTGGAGTTAATTATAGATTTTTGAAAAATAGTTACTGTTAAATGTTTAGATGAGTATCTTAGATATAAGGATAAGTTCCTTAATGTAATCAGATCTTTAGATGACGCTAACTTGAAAAAATTGGTTGCTCTTGCAAAAATAGGCAGAAAATATAAAACTAACGTTTGGTAAACGAGTTCACCAACTTACAAGAGATAGAAGCAGTTCACTTTCACATAATTGTAATTGGTCTAATTGATTTGTCTCGCTATCTTTTATCAATTAGAAATGAATGTGTAGTTTTAAGTTGAAAAAAAAGTTTAGTATTGACGTAGATAGAAATGATGGTCATGACTGTCTTAAATGTCTTAAAGATTTATAGGAACTTGATACTATTTACAATTTAACAGATCTAGAAGATGGTTTAAATAAATAAATTTTGTATTCTAATGCCTCTATTGCTGGTTATATTCAAAAGTGTTCGACTGAAGAAATTAGTTATGATACAACTTTTAATAAGTTTTTTTTTTAAGCTAGATGCTGAATTCTAATCAGTTATCTAGAAATAGGTCAACATATTTTAAAATTTACATATTTATAAATTCTAATGTAATTCAAAAAACAACATTTTTACATTTCGTTAAATTATAATATTAAAATATACATTCAGTTTAATTCGTTGTATTATTTTAAGTCTACTGTAAATAATTTCAACATTATTTGAAAATTTATTATAGGTAACACGTTGTTTTTTTTTTATAAGAAACCAAGCAAACGGGTTAGTATTTGAAAGTTTTTTATTTAAAGTTTGTTCTAAATCTAGTACTAAAAGTTTCTAAAATTTCTGGTTTTCATTTTTCATTTTATTTGCAATTAAAAAGAATTCATTTTGATTGTGCATGCAAAAAAAATACTAATTTAAACTGTTGTTCTCCATTGTAGATAATGCTAACTTCGTGTAATCTTGATGTGATAAGTAGGTAAAAGTTAAAAATATTTCTCCAACTCTTAAATAAGTTTATTATTCAAAAGTAACTTATCACTAAAAGTTTCTTAAGATTTTTAGGCTTCAAGTGATTCTTATAAACTCGTTTCTGATTAAAATCTCACAACTAAATGTCTAATCAAGTTATTGTTAGAGTTTTTTTTTGATTACCCTGGATGACTTTTTGATTACCCTATAATTCTTTATACACACATGTTTAGTAAATTTAGAAGCATAAAATGTGTTAAGAGGTTGTGCAAGTCCCCTGCTATAAAAGTAATTATCGGTTTTCAGCTTTTTCTTACACAAAACAGCTAATATAGTAGGGTTCTGGTCATTTCTATTATTTCGGCTTTATATTAATAATGTCAACATAATAGGGGGAGAAGAATTCTTAAATGCTTTGGCAGTTGTTGACAAGGGGGAGAGTAGAAGGTCAAGAAAAGTTGACGTCAACAGTTTTACTTTTTTAATTAATTTATTTACTTTAAAAAAAGTAATTTGAGGCAGCGTTAGCTGTCGTTTGTAACGTAGTGTTTAGGGGTAAGACGTAATCAAATGTTGAGTCTCTTGAAGTTTGGCAAGGAGGAGGTGTGCGGGGAGAGAGGTTTAAAATTGTCAAAAAGTTGTTGACGTAGTTAATAGATAGCCTTATAGTTGTGTCTGGCATTTATATTCTCTATCACCAAAAACGCAGGAATAAACAATAACAAATAGTGGAATAAAATATAGTAAATAACATGTAATAATGATAAAGTAAAACTATGTTTATTTGGATTTGACGTTATGCATGTTTGAATAAACCACGATTCTCTAATTTTCTGTAAGTGTTAACTTTTTATTTATGTATCAATACATGTATTTCGGTTTTTGAGTCCTCAAAAACTCTTCAAAACAGGTTTTACCCCCAATAGTACACTAACAATTTGCCAGAAACCCAAATAACACAGTAAAAACAATATAAATAAATATGACAATTTAAAACACAGATCGGGACACGAAGAAAATATAGGTAATGCAATACCATCTCAATCTTTTCATAGAGTTCCTTAAAAAAATAAATACCATCAAAAAGTTCTAATCAACTGCAGATATTAGTAAGATGTTAAATTTCCAATTTAAACACTCAAAAATTAAAATATATAAACCAATACATAACTAAAAGAGAGCTTGAAACTTTGATGAGTTTAATGGTTCTATGATTTTATCATATCATCTTTATTAGCTTTTTTTTTTTTTTTTTGAAAATAATTACATTTCTTGGTCCTGGAAATGTTATCGAAAACTCTGTATATTTATTTAATTTCATTGGAAATTCAAAAGAAATTTGATTAATTTGTTCTTAAGAAATACTTTTCATTTAAATTTTTTTCAAATTTACAAATTAAGTTAGCTGGAGAGAGGTTATTTGTATATTTATACATCAAAATTAGGTGTTGATTAATATTTATTTCATAAACATTTATAATTTTCATGTCTCGTGAAGGGTTTAGTGTACTCCCCTTGTTTTTTCCCGCATATAATTCAATGCACATGTTTTTGAACATTAAGTATTTTTTTAAGTTTTGTAGGTTGCGTGCTAAATGTAATATTGGCAAAAATATAATAAAATAATGAATTAAAGAGAAGTATAAGATAATTTTTTATAATAAATAATTTAAGATATATATAATAATTTAATAATAATAAATAATTTAAGTCATAATTTAATTAATTTAAGACAAAAACAATAAATAATTTAAGACATAGCATATTAACAAAAGGACGAACTTGTTACATAAAACCGATAGTTTTTATGTAACAAGTTACATAGATAGTAAAGATTTAGTAAGGGAAAGCCAAAATAAGTACTTGTCAATAAGTATTCCCAAGACCTTTATATAGTCTTCATGTTTTATTTCTTTATTATTTGAAAATAGATCTGGTAATTTATGGAAAGAGGTTTAATTCATGCATGGTTGTAGGTTTAATTTTTTTTCATGAAATAATGTATGCATTGTTTTTTTAATGTTTAATTAGAGTTTATTTGCTGAAAACCAATCATTTATCTTATTTAATTCAAAGTTCATGTATGCATAAAATTTCTTGATGTTATGGTTGGAAAGTAAAAAGATTTGTATCAAAATTAAAAATTTAAAAAATTAACTAAACTTAAAATTAACAAAGCAACTTTTGTGTCTATTTCTGCGACAGTGCATTTTCTTTTGATGCTTTTTAATTTATCGTACACTTGTCTTGGAGAAAAATTAAAACTATTAGACGGTGAGTTAGCAAGCGAAGATCTAACTAAGCTATATGTTATATTTTGATTTTCTGGAAAAAGTGAACTTAATAATGAGGCCTCATCATTACTCGATATTTTTTTAGGAGTACTAAAACTTCCTTGATTAATATTGATTGGAGAATGAGAAATAAAATCAATGCTTGGTTTTAATGGTGAAAATTGAAAACTTTTTCTGATTATATCGCTATCTTTAACAGCATGGTTCAACTGATTTTTAGTTTCATAATGGACAGCTGCAGTTTTTTTGCAATGCGCCATGGAAGCTGCCACAATACCCTTCTGTTATAAAAAGGACTACTTTCATCATTTATTTTACATTTACTTTCATCATTTATGTTGTTTTCCGAACTATGTTAGCTGATAATTTTTTAGGAATACAACGCCCATCAAAAATATCAGCTTTTACCCATAAGGAGTTTAATCTGCCACTAATATCTTCGGGGGACATTTCATTTACAGACCAAGATAAAAAAAACCTTATCTGAAATAATAGTTGGCAACTTTGGTCTAATAAATTTAACAAATATTTCAAACCATTCAAACTCTAATGGATTTAGTGTTACTCGAGCTGGACCATCCTTTGCAACGGTTTTGTGATCCCAAACACTTATCACTCGAATGACATCATCTAAAACTTTGTGTCTTGCATACTCTTTCATGATCATCATAGAGCAGTAACACCAGATCTGTGGGCACCGCAAAAATGAATAATATAAATAATATGGTCCCATGAATATATGTATGAACAATACTCAAGTTGAGATAATGGTTTAGCACTATCAATTTTTAAACAGTCTTGCAGTGCTTTGGCAAATAATGCATTTTTGCTGTTTTCATATTTTTTAATTTGATCTGGTGTAACAAGCATTTCATAGTTATCTTCTGTTTTTTTATATTTTTGTAGATTAGTTTTAGTTTTTTTTTTTCCACTTTTCTATGTTCATTATTGTTTTATAAATATCTTTAAGAGAGAGGTTAGGCGGCCTTTTTTTTGATGCTGAAAGAAATAACAAAAATCTTTTAATGAGTTTAAGTAGGTTTTTTATTGAGTCTGCTTCTAATTTTTGCTCAACACAATATTTTTGAAGATAATGATTTCTAATGATATCCGTATCACTTTCAAAAAGTACATTAACAGATGATGTTGCATTAACGGCAAGTAAAATTCTTTTGACATCCTCTCTAGCCCTTTCAAGAGATCTGCAACTACAACCTCTATCTGGACCTGTGTAAAAATTGTCAAAATCAGATAGCAAAGTTTCAACCAATGAGATTAATTTAACTTTTAATGACTGATTTGAAACTTTCTCTGTATCAGAAAAAATATAATCAGAATCATTATCATTGTCATCATGATCATTGACAACATCATCATAATCTTTATCTAAACAATTTGGGACATTGATTACTCTAGATCTTAGTTGAGGCAATGTAGAAATTGGAATAGTTAGATTTTCCATATTAAAATGCTGAGGTTTTTCTGTAATTGAAGATGTTGGTTTATTTAAAAAACTGTCATTATTTGAAGATCCATTTTCAGAACTGTTTGATGAAAATGTGAGTTTATTAATCTCAAGAGCTTTACTGAGAGGTTCAGTACTTATATTTTTTTTTTTTTTTTTTTTTTTTTTTATTTAAATTTTTTTTGTTCTTTAATCCTTACAAATTCGTAAAATATAATAGAATCTTTACAGAGTAAATAAAATTAAAAAAAAAAAAAAATTACAAAGTTACGTTATACAAAAAAATATATAAAGTAAAACTGTAAAGTATTAGAAATTACTTCAAAGAACGCGGAAAACTTGCAGAAGACCGACGGTCTTGTCATCAAGAAACCGCCATGCGTTACTAATATTTTTGGATGCTTTTCTTTAAAATAAGTTTATTTTTTTTTTTTTTTTTTTTTTAAATAAAAAACCAAAAACAAAAAAATGTTATCGGTTTTTGGCAGAATGAGAATAAAAATCCAAAATGCAAAAAAACAAAGAATGCAGACAAAAAGAAGTTTTTAATTTTTTGATTTTATTTCAATACACATTAATATAAGTAGGTACACGATTTGCTAAATAGGTAAATTGCTATATAGGTAATATATAGTCGTTCGAGTGTTGATAAATAAGCCTGTTATTTGCTTTTGTGTTTTTGTTATTGCTGTTGTTTTTGAGTTATTTAGAGTTTTTTGGGTTATTTAGAGTTTTTTGAGTTATTAGAGTTTACATTAGTTTCGGAACAAAGTTAGATTTATACATAGTTTTAAGTGTTTTTGGGTTAATAAAAGTTCATAAAGTTGTTAGTTCATAAAAGTTGTTAGTTCATAAAAGTTTATAAAGTTGTTATCTCTATTCTTTGTATATCTTTGCACTTTTTAAAAGTGCGTAATATTCTTTTACAGGATCAATATTGTGAGCTTTACTCCTTAGATGTTCGCCAACATTTTTTGTAACTTTGTAGCAGTTGGGTACAGGACATGGTTTTTTTTTTAATTTCTCAAATTAAAAACCCCAAAGACACTCTTGCTACTTGCCATAGACCAATTATATTCCAGTGCCATATGACTAGGAAGATCCAAAGTAGATACAATACATTTTAAGCAGTTTTTCATATACTAATCTCTAACAATAAAAAGAAACTTATTTGAACAGCAAAACAGCAAAATATTTTAACATATTTTAATCTTTGTAAGCTAGCTAAATCAAACAAGTTAAAGAAATTTGAATAATAAATAAAGTAAAAAATAAATAAGATCTACACTATAAACACAAAGAACAAATACTAAAATCAATTTAAACTGTAAATATTATTTATTCTTTAATCTTACTTCAAAGCTTAAATTAATCTTACTTCAAATCTGGAGCTTTAGAAATTTTTTTTTGGCATTTCAGGAAGTGATGTAAATTCTTGAAAACTACTTTCTACACTAGATGATAAGCTAAAACAAAATCATGAAAAATTATTAATTATAGAAATCTATTGCTTCTTCTTAACTTAAATTGAAAGTGGACAACTAATTAGGAATGTGTATGTAAACATACTTCAAAATTTGAGATTCAGAAGTAATTACATGAGAAGGAGCAGGACTTGCAATAAGATAATCAAAACTTTCTATATATTCATTACTAGATGCTAAGCTAAAACATAATCAAGCGAGATTATTGAATCCAAAAATCTATTACTTCATCATTACTTCAATTGAAAGTAACCGGCTAATTAAAAATGTTTATGCAAACATGCTTTAAAATTTGAGCTTCAGAGCTAATAAATTGTAAAGCAGAAGGAATTGCAACCTAAATCTCTAAAGGTTTCTTGGAATTCATTACTAGATGTTAAGTAAAACAAAATCATAGAAAATTATTAAATACAAAAGTCTATTACTTCTTCATTATTCTTATTGAACTAATTAAAAAAGTTTATGTAAAAATACTTTAATATTTGAGCTTCAGAGCTATTAACTTGTAAAACTAGTGATCGGAAAATTTCGGTTTCGGTTTCGGCCGAAATTTTGGTTTTAATCGAAACCGAAATTTCGGTTTCGGTAGTTTTTTAAGTTTCGGTTCAAACCAAAATTTCGGTTTGAAGTTGAACCGAAATTTCGGTTCAACTTCAAACCAAAAACCGTAATTCAGAAAGCATTATTAAAATAATAATTAACTTTTTTCAAATTTAACTTTGTTGATAGATTTTTAATTAATTTTTTATATATAAATATTATATATTAATATAAATATTAAATATATTAATATACCTATCTAATATATTTATTTTTTTTAATTTATAAAGTTATGCATATTTATGATTATAAACGCTCATAATCTAATTCTATAATTTATTCTATAAACGTCGTTCATATAAAATGTAAACGTTTTTTTTTTCTGTAACAAATTTTGTTGAAAATATTGTAGCGTTTTTATAAAAAATTTAATTTGTTTTAATAAAATTTTGTTGACATTTCAAAAATTATTTTTTTAATTAATTACAAGTTAACAATTCTTATTTATTAATTTACATCATTTCATTTATAACAACAAATCAACTCTTAATAAAACAAATATCAAAAGAGCATTGTTTAAAACACGTTATTTCTTACTTTTAAAAAATTTCGGTTGTGCCCAAACTTTTGGTTTGAATTTCGGTAAAAGTTTTGCCGAAATTTCAGTTTCGGTTTAGGTTGAGAAATGCCGCAACCGAAATGAACTGAAACCGAAATTTTGGCAAAATTCCAATTTCGGTCGATCACTATGTAAAACAGAGGGACTTGCAACCAAATATCCAAAGGTTTTTTGGAACTCATGACTAGTTGTTAAGTAAAACAAAATCATAGAAAATCAATAAATACAAAAGTCTAATACTCCTTCAATACTTTAATTGGAAGTGGACAACTAATTAAAAATTCATGTAAATATACCTTAATAATTGAGCTTCAGAGCTAACAACTTTTAAAGCAGAGGAAATCGCATCCAAATCTCCAAAAGTTTCTTGGAATTTGTTACTAGATGTTAAGCTAAAACATAATAATAGAAGATTATTAAATACAAAAATCTAATACTTCGTCATTACTCTAATTGAAAGTGGACAGCTATTTAAAAAAGTTTATGTAAACATACATTAAAATTTGAGCTTCAGAGCTAATAACTTGTGAAGCAGAGGAACTTGCAACATAATCTTTAAAAGTTTCTTTGCATTCTTTACAAGATGTTAGGCTAAAAGAAATTAGGCAAGATTATCAACACAAAAATCTATCACTTCTTTGTTACTTTAATTAAAAGTGGATAATTAATTAAAAAAGTTTATATAAACCTAATTTAAACTAGTTGTGTTAAAAGTAACAACTTTCAAAAGTTCAGGGTTTGGTACATCAGGGTGTGGCAATTCATTTTTGTTTACATGAAGTAGTGGAAGTTTTGTTACGAAAAATGTTTTTAATAAAAGACTAAAATTAAATACTGTTTTGCACTATAAGGAAAGAATAAACTTAATACTGCAAATTTTTTCAAACTAAACTTAACTAAATCCAACACTTAACCAACACTACAACACTAATTGTTTTTTTTTTCCAAAAAAAAAATTACTATTTTCTATTCAGCCATATTTCAAAACAGTAATATATCTAGATTATTCCTTTTTTTGTTATATATAGTTTTAATGATTTGTATCCATCCTCTCACTCATAAATAAGTTATACATATGTAATAACTTCTGAAAAAGCTGGAATTGTTATAGGTTCATAATAGTAGACTTACTTTGTATACCAGGCTGTAAAAAATAATAAGAAATGTAAAATATTGCTCCAACTCTTCCATAATGTCACATTTAAAGACAAAAATGGGACTACAGAAAGGTGTCCAACCACACAAGGGTATTGATTATGTATACATATGGTACAAGTATGAAACCCTGGATGTTTTCAAATTGATTTATATGTCCTTTTTAATAGTAATTTCAGAAACTAATGAGAAAATTTAATATGGAAACAATAAATTTTAAAATCAAAACTTATTTATTATATATATATTAAATACATAAATTAAAAAAAAGAATAAGAAATACTTTTTAAACTGTTAAACACAAATATTTGGTTAAAAAAATTTAAAATATTTTTATATTTTAACTAAATAAATATTTAAATATTTACACATATTTATCTCTCTCTCCCTCTCTCTCTTTCTCTCTCTCTCTCTCTCTCTCTCTCTCTCTCTCTCTCTCTCTCTCTCTCTCTCTCTCTCTCTCTCTCTCTCTCTCTCTCTCTCTCTCTCTCTCTCTCTCTCTCTCTCTCTCTCTCTCTCTCTATCTATATATATATATATATATATATATATATATATTCAAAATATATTTGTTTGCTTATTTGTGAATAACTTTCATTTAGTTAGAGTAGAATAAAATACAAATATTGATTGAATAAATGAATTTAAAAGTTTATCTTACCTTGATAAAAACTCCTTTTTTTTGACTCCTATAAATACTCAAGATAATATATACAGTTCTGATCAAATTATAACCCCAAATTAATATTTTTTGTCTCTTTTCAAGTAAAATTTGTTTTATTTCAAATTTATTTTGAAATACAAACAACACATATATAAACTTTATATTTATATAAAATATAATCATTTTGCAAGATGAAATACACTAAATAGTCATAAAAAGCTTAAAATTTTGTTAATCTTTTACTACTCAAAGGTACTTTTTACTACAATTAGACATTAATTACACAAAGATATTTCTGCATAATATAAATACAACTTAATTTTCAAATAGCCTATACAATAGTCCTATATAAATCAATAAGTCAATAGTTTTTGAAAGGATTTTTCAGTGTGGCATAGGGCTGCATTTAGTATAAATACTATCCTTATGTTATTAGAAAATCAATCACTCAATAGAGGCAAATGACAAGTTTCTTTCATTTGGATCCAGGAGTACTCATAATATGTTTTTACGTATTAAAATATTCGAAACAATAATAATTTTTTCTCTAATTAGTTTTGTCTTGTGTTGGTGCAGGGTTATTAAAATATATCAATTTTACAAAAGGCTAATCAAATTAGCATAGCCAATGTGAATTCTATTTTCCAAATATGTTCAGAAATAATGTAGACATAAAAATTTAACACCAATTTTAGTGTTATTTCATTATTTTTTACAATTTTATTATTTTTGTTAAATGCAAACACGAAAAATGGATCATTTTAATCTCTCACCAAAGCTATTATAAATTATTATTATAGTAAAAGAAAATTTGATAAAACATCAAAAAGTATTTTTTAACTTTTAAACAACCACAAAAAAAAGTTTAGATATTTAAACATATATAATAGGGATAAAAAATAGAAATAAATAAAAAACAAAAAAAATCAAAAACGTTTTTAAATTTACACTCTTGTGAAGCAAATACCTGAAAAATTCAAAACCAAATTTATACTAAATATTTCAGCAAATTTAATATTTTACTTAAAAACTATTTAAATATGCTAGTAATAAAAATATGCTAATACAATTTATATCTTACCATTGATGGAGTGATAAAAACTTTTCTTTGCAAATCCTTTTTTTAATAAAAAGACTATATTGTAAAGGTTATATAATAATTTTATCCAATTTTTATAATAATATTAAGTACAGTAAACTGCCGATAACTCAAACCTCCAAGGGACCAAGAAATTAGTTAGATTTAGCAAATGTTTGAGTTATCGGGACATTTTTTGAGCCAAACTTTTACCGATAAGTAAAGATAAATTGGATTATAAAAATAAAAATAAAAATTCGATCTGAAGAGTTGCTAAAATGTCTAATAAATTAAATTGTCCAAAGGTCATTTTGTCTTAGTTTTGAAGTAACGCTTTTTTCCATTGATGTTGGGAAAATTAATTAAATTTAATTAAATGAACGGAAATTAATCATTTTCATTAAGATTTTTTATTTATTTTTGCTCTAAAGTTTGAATTTTAAAGCAAAATTTCCAGCTATAGGGACATATATAATTAAACTTGGCAAATGTTTGATTTATTGGGGGTTCGAGTTATCAAGTGATTTTTCTAGAAATGTGTTAGTGAGAGTTAGTGTTACTAACAGGAATGTGATAATACTTCAAGCTACTAGAAGTTTGAGTTCAGATATCAGGAGTTTACAGTAATATCGAAAATTGTAATAAACCTGATAATTTTAAATATACAACTTATTATGTAAACCATTTAATTTAATGAAACGAACCTTTCCGTGTAAATATGCTTTACCATCATCAATTGTGAAAGGTTGCAAATACTTTTTTTTAAATAAAAACATTTAAGATTAATATATTTTACTGTTGTGACCAGAACCATTAAACTTATTTTATGCGGAAGTGAGGAAACTAATTGCGATTTTAATTCAAAACAAATAAAGTTATTCTATTAAAAAAAGTACTACAATTTTTTTTGTTTTTGTTCTTTTATTCATGGAATTTTTTTATTTTTTCAAATTAAATTTTTATATTTAGAAAACAATAAACATCTATTTAATATTTACAAACCCATTGTTTTAAATTTTTCAATGTTTATGTGGTAAACCTGGTAATTTTTAAAACTTTTAAGTCTTTTTTGTTATTTTTTTACCTTATGCCTAATGAAATTTGTTGAATATGTATTTGCAATATAAATACTAAATAAATTTAAATATAAAAAATAAATAATTTACACTTTTTCTCGAACATTGACTAAAACCATCTCCATAATTATAACGAAGCTCGGTATCTTTTGGGATATACTTTTTGGCAAATAACATGAGACTTTTTTTTTCATCTATGATGTATGTCCTTGGCAAGCAATTTGAAAATTTTTCAGGAGCATCATTAATGTAACGTCCCAAACATTGTATATATATATATATATATATATATATATATATATATATATATATATATATATATATATATATATATATATATATATATATATATATATATATATTTATATATATATGATTCTTTAACTTTTTAATAAAATTGAATAGTTTTTTAGTTTTTAAAGATTTTGTACCCACCTGATTCACACCATTCTATGATTTTTTATCACTATAAAGAATCGGTAAAGAATAATCAGAGAAAATAATTTGAGATTCAAAGTTGGAAAATAGGTTGTTTACTTTTTGGAATTGGATCATCTCAACATTTAATATATCAATTTATTCGCCTAACCTTATTATTATTTTTGTATTCAACTTCTTCTAAAAGATTATACCATAAAAAAAAGTTTTAGTTTTAAATTTAACTTGATGCGTCAAAACTACTTCAAAATGCTAACACCATTGTGTCCTGGTCAAAGTTGTTCTTGGTCTTGCTTAGGGTCAAAAATAAAGTCCTTGGCCTTGGCTTTGAAACTCTTGGTCCTGGCCTTGAAACTCTTGGCCTTGGCCTTGTTATAATTGGCCTTGTTAACAACTGTGGTCATTGCTATATTTTATGATTTTGAAATCAAAGTTGTTCCTAAATCCTAAATGTTTCAACATTTTTTAAAGTAGTGAATTTATTAATATTATTCATTCTTTTTTTTTTAAACAGTTAACAATTTCATATTACAAAAAAAAAATATTGAAACAAAATTTAAGTTATATATAATATCAATGAGTGTTAACCTTTTAACAGTTCCTTCCAAAATATTATGCATAGTGAAAGTGGTTTCCAAACTCCCTTTTTTAATGTTAGGCAGAAAAGACATTTAAATAAAATAATTAAAATTTTTTAAAAAGGATTCAGTCTTGCTAGTTTGAAAAAATTTGAAACCAGAGTTATTAGAGTTAGGATCTGAGTTGAATATTACACTCAATACAAATTGTAGCATCTGATTGTTAACAAAAGTTGTAATGTTTATTATAGATTACTTGACCAAGATAACAAACTATGCCCTTACAACAGGTGTTCTTATGAACTTTCATCTATGTTGTTTTTAACTGTATTATACATTAGAATACTACTAATCACATCCTTGATCCAAAATTAGGGTAAGCACCTTATAAAATAACTTCAAGGTTGTGACAAAGGATTTTAAGATTTACCTAAAATTCATAATAAATATACTTTATGATTGATTCCCACTCATTTTACATCATAGGTTATGCATAATAAAAAGGGTTAATTACCAGTGAGGATGTGTGGTTATTCAAATAAGCAATATATAAATTAGTTATATTTTGTTGTCAAGGTTTTTTTAGCTTGAAGGGTAATCTACAAAGACCTTATCACAAAGCGCTGCTGAAGTGCATTAAATCAGGAAGTTCATTTTTTCTAACCAGTGTTGCTTATGTATTAAAATTAAAACTTAGTAAAATTTAATCGTTACTTTGATATATTTATCACTTGATATTGTTTAATTTTCTTTTAACAAGTTCATTTATCTTTAGTTAGGATTGATACTACAGACTTACAATGTTTGGGACGTTACATTAATGATGCTCCTGAAAAATTTTCAAATTGCTTGCCAAGGACATACATCATAGATGAAAAAAAAAGTCTCATGTTATTTGCCAAAAAGTATATCCCAAAAGATACCGAGCTTCGTTATAATTATGGAGATGGTTTTAGTCAATGTTCGAGAAAAAGTGTAAATTATTTATTTTTTATATTTAAATTTATTTAGTATTTATATTGCAAATACATATTCAACAAATTTCATTAGGCATAAGGTAAAAAAATAACAAAAAACACTTAAAAGTTTTAAAAATTAAAATCTATATATATATATATATATATATATATATATATATATATATATATATATATATATATATATATATATACATATATATATATATATATATATATATATATATATATATATATATAAAATATATATATATATATATATATATACATATATATATATATATATATATATATATATATATATATATATATATATATATATATATATATATATATATATATATATATATATATATATATATACTGATAGGTTAGGGGTGGGGCACGAACTGTATTTGCTTTATTAACTTAACCTTTATAATCTAAATAAGTAACTTACCAATTATATTATCAATGAAAATCTTTTAAAAATCCTCCTTTTTATAACTAAAATCATAGACTTTTTCTTGAACTGATGGTGAACTTTTACGTCTTCTCTTAAATACAACAAATAGTTTTACCACAGTTAAACTTAAATACTTTACTATACTAATAACATGTTAATAACACATAAAATATTGGTTTGTGTATTTAAGAGATCTAGAATAAAAGTAATATATATGTATATATATATATTATATATATATTACTTTTACTCTAGATGATTGCGGTTTGCTGTGCTTAAAAAGAAGATTTTGTAATTAAAATTTGTGCCCATAAGAAATCGTCCTATTTTACAAGAAATTGTTCCTGTTTCTAGAAAATGGCTCCTGAAGAAATTGTTCCTGCGGCTTTTTTCCGAGAAATCGTACCGATTTTTAAAGTAGATAGTTGAGTGTAATAGGAACGATTTTATTTTGCTACCAATATATCTTTTGGTACCAAATATTGCCAAATAGCTAAGCCTACTTAGCTATTTGTTTACATTTTACGTAAATAAATAACAAGGCTGGGTAAAAGCTCAAAAATGTGATATTTGATTTTAAAACACTATTAGTGTAGTTTTAATGTACCATTTTAAATTGATTGTCTATTAATAATTTTGTTTTATGTTGATCGATGTTTATTTGAAATAGTTAAGTTTAATAAAATTAATGACTTATTCGAAGTGAAAATATGGGTTTATTTGATAGAGAATTTCCAACATGCAAAACTGTCAACAATTGTTGTTGATTCTTAAAAATAATATTGTTATGATCATAAAAGTTTCATATGCATCTAAATAAAAAACACTAATTAGCACATCAATAAAATAAAGAGGTAGACTGGAGCTTTGATGAGGGCAGGGAAAAATTCGAACAAGAATGGCATAAATCAGAAGAAAAGGTTCGTCGGAAGGGGCAATCGTTGTCAATTATTGTGCCGGACAGGGCAAGGGCCGGGAATTTCTTGTTTGTCTTGAGTGTCCAGCCCGCTTATGATATAATAAAAATTTTAGTTTTTTTTTATGATAAAATAAAATTTAAAAGAACATTTAGAAATTAAAATCCATAGCTTGATATCCTAAACTTGATATATTTGGAAAACATAAAAAAAAAAATGATGCGAATAGTTTTACTTTATAGTTAAACTCCTAATGTTGTTATGAGCTTATAAAAAATGATGTTATTAAAAGCAAATTAAATTTTTTTGAAGGAATCAATTCAAATAAAGGAAATATTGTTATCTGCATACTATTTTTGTTAATACAACTTTTTTAATAATATAATTTATAGTTTAATAATATTACTGACGTACAATAGATTGCATATGTTTATTCCTTATATTACCAATGTATTTTATGTACAATACAAGCATTATTTTTAGGTTAAGACAGTTACACTGTAAGCTAACGGATACAAAATCAAAGTTTTCTAAATGACATTTTGGTGTAGAAATAGAGTGGTTACAAAATAAAATGTTGGAGGATGGTTTTAGAAAAATTTAAAAACAGCGCATAACTACTACTTCAACTTTCAACTATAAACAAGTGTAGTTATTGTTACAACTTTAAACCAATGTCACCTCCATTAAGTAACAGTCAAGTAAATAATAAACTGCTAATATTTTCAACTATTTAGTTCATCAGTTACTCATCAGAACATAGGCGCCATATGATGTAACATGATAAGAATTCAGTAAGATAAAAATGGTTTTATTCAGTTTATGAAAGTCGATACCTTGAATAAAAAGATTTTAATCTAAAAGCACGCTGTGTATTGTCATTTCATTACTTTTACTTTGTAGTCTTTTTATGTCAAACAAAAAGGAGTTTTACTTTGCTATCTTTTGGCCCATATTTTTGCCAAACCGATCGTGTTTCGATTTCTACACCAACGAATAGTTAGTGTTTTAAGGATTATCTATAAAAAATCTAAACCCGATCAGCTCGGCGTCGTAGTTTTCTGGTATCTAATATATATATATATATATATATATATATATATATATATATATATATATATATATATTATATATATATATATATATATATATATATATATATATATATATATATATATATATATATATATATATATATTGAGTTTAAAATTATTTTTAACTTAAAGTGCAGTTTTATGTTGTTTTCTAAGACCCTTGAGAGTAAATATGTGTTAAAAAAAAATACTCCTTTACTTTTTGGGATTTGGGAAGGTTGACAATAAACAACTACGAATTTTTCAAATAACTTTTTACATTAAAAGATCGTTTGTTTATTGTCACCATTGGTTATGTTAAAACCTGTATGTTGTATACTTTTCATAATAAAGTATATAGAGAATAGAGTTTGATGACACGGTTTTTAAAGCATATTTCGCAGAATTAGTGACGATTTAAAAAAAATCTTCTTTATTGCTAACTGAATAATAATGCTCTGGAGAAAAATGTTAGGACACGAGCCTATTCAGTAACCTCCTTCAAAATTTTTAATATATTGTTATTATTCATACTAGAAACTTTTTTCCAAAAACTTTTCAAAAAGTTCTAATTGGTTTTTCGGATACTGAATTTTAAAGTTTAACTAAATATTTATAAATATTCATCAAATAGTGTCGAGTGCATTTTAAAATTTTAAAAAAAAAGTAAACACTATAAAATGAATATTTCACCTGATCATTGGCTAGTTCAGACGAAAAATAAAAAAGTTAGTAAATGAATTTTTTTTTTTTTGTTGTATAAACGCCATGCGTCAAAAAAGCGAAAAATGATTTTTATGTTTTTTTTTATCTACGTTTTCAATCAGTCATGATTATCAATTTATTTTTTTTTAGTTATAGATCTGTATTTAGTTAAGTACCTAAGAATGCAAATATATTCATAAGAAATTAAGTGGTAAATCCTTTTATTTTTCCATATTTCGCCGTAAGTTTATTATTTACAAGTTTTGTGAACCTAAGTATATAAGGCTTGTCTAAATAACATACCTCAAAAGTACTCAAAAACTGATTTTTTATTTCTTTTAATATTCATTTTCATCCAAAGACTTTGATTGTCTATAATTTTTTTTTTAATTATAAATCTTAATTTTGGTATAATATTTTAAAATATTAAATTAATTACATTAAATACGCAAAATCGTTACACCTCCCCCCTCACTTCTGCAGCGCAACCTTATTAATGAATAGCTGTTTCTTCTCTATGGGTATTTTATATTTTGAGGTAATTGAACTTTAAAATTGAAAAATAATAATTAAAAAAATAATTGTTATGGACTCCAAAGTCTTATCTTTTTTTTTTTTGATGAAAATAAATATTTCTACCATATATATTTTATCTTTTGTTTATATAAAATAATAAAAATAAATAACTATGCAAAAATGGCTCCGCTGTTCTAATTTCAGGTTTGAAAATGTGTCACTACTGGGCAATTATTCCTAAGTCACTATTTCAATCTTTGAAGTTCAATATTTAGAGAATGTATAAATATTTTTAATAGTTATTTGTGAATTGACTGAATAGTATAAATAGCAAAAGCATAATAAAAAAATAACAGTTTTGAAGAGTTACTATTGAGTTCTGGGTAATTCTTACAGAAGGCAGCTTTTTATAAAAATTAAAGTTATCTATGTTAAACATATCGCGACAAAAGAATTATCTTGTTCTACCTCCACTTTTTGAAAAAATTGAGTTATTGATGGCGTTGTGTACTTCAGAATAATGTTTTTCTACTATATTGAAACTTATGTTAAAAGTAAAAAAGTTGCGGAGAAAAGATAGTTTTAAAAAAAATTTTATATGCCATCTTCTAAAATCTTTCTTTTTTAAATCGCTTTATTTCAAAACTCAAAAATAAGAAGATAGAACGAGAAAATTCTAACGTAGTGATATGTTATTGTTTTATAATATTGAAACAATATAGATATTTTTTTAATATGGTAGATAAAAAGTCAATGCCGATTTTTGAAAATAAAATTTTACTGCAAACCCTGGGCTTAAGCCATATGTTTATGGGATTAAAAGTTAGTCATCAGCAAAAAAAGTTAAAACGTTTCATTTTCAAGAAATTTAAAAAAAGTAAAAATCTATCATATGGTCAAGCCTAAGGAAACCCCGAAAAATTATGGTGATATTGTTTTTCTGTTGCTTGATATTGAATGCACTGCTTTCTGCTTGATAAATTACATCCAAACTAAAGCAAGTTAATGTTTTTTACTATAAATAGAAGTTTTTTATCTTATTTAAATGTAAAAGTTTATGGTTTTAAAAGCCTTAAAAATCAATGAAAACTCCTAATATTAGGAGTTAATTACTATTATAAACTTATTTTCAACTATACTGTTTATGTTGTTCTTCATTATTTAAAAGTGTTATGCAGGCCACTTATGTTTAGATTCTCAGTATTGGAATGTTGGTTCTTACATTTTACATAGCATTCTTAAACAAACTATTTATTAACCACCTGACCAATTAGAAGATTTTACGGATAAAATACGTTTTAAAACCAGAAAAATGTCAGTTTCTTATATATTATAATTGTGGCCTTATACCCTCCACTCTAAAGATATATTTTTTTTTGACACTGTCATACAATAAAAGTAATTCTCGAGTTACGGATATGTAAAACGAAGATTTATATACTAAAAAGTGAATTAAACTAGGAAAGAATGTTTATATAAATCCTCAATATAGTGAATAAAGCATGATTAATTCTAAGTAACTTGAAATTTCCCCCTGAACCTCATTTTATTAAAAGAAGCAATGATTAGCTTTACTTCTAGCCTCGAAGGTAGCGATCTAACTATTGCACCACGGCTGCTTTTATAAGTGCAATGGAGGGGTTGAAAATGAGATGGTTTTTATCAAAAAAAAAACCTTTTTATTTTTCTAAGAGAAAATCCAATGGCGGAAAATGTGTGAGTTTTGACTGTTAAAATGTTATTTTTGAGACATAATATCTTAATAAAACAAAGCGAAAAAATGAAAATCTTTTTGCACATATGTGTATTAATGTATTATACTCTGGGTTTGACCGATAGGATTTGCATAAATCATTTAACTAAAATAAGATATTCAGTTTTTCCACTATCACTATTTTTTACAAAAAATTTTGATATAAATTTACACTTTAACTGGATTTCTGCAGATGTTTAGTACTTCATGTAAAATCTATCGGTCGTCTAGATTTTACATGAAGTACTAAACATCTGTTTAGTACTTCATGTAAAATCTAGACGTCTGTTTAATACTTCATGTATCTAAACATCTGTTTAGTACTTCATGTAAAATCTAGACGACCGATAGAAAAGAATCTATTTTTTTTACATTAAGCACCGGCGTTACCGCATTAGCAGTTAAAAGAAAAGCGACTTTTTTCGATTATGCGATATAAAATTGCACTCGACTTGTCTATAAAAGTTAACTCACAATAAACTTCCAAACAATTTGCTCCATAAAAATGACAACATTGCGATTACTTAACTAAGTATCGCAGTTGTAACTGAGCACCCCCGATTTCTTATCCAATTATCGCAAATTGCCGAAATTTACTGAATTGCGTTGACGCTTCTGCTTAAATTACGTCGATAAAAAGATTTTGTTGAACTTTTTAATAGAAAAAGATAACATTTTTTTAGGTGACTGTTTAATAAAGTCAGAGTAACCAGGCTCCTCCATGCCCACAATTGGAAAAGCACAGCAAAAAAAATGGCCCTTTGCCATAATTTAGTCGTAACTTTTCGAAATTTAAAATGTTTTTTAAAAAAATGCTCAATAACAAGTTTTTTTTTAATTTTAGGTTCTTAATGACAGATTTTGGGAATTTAAAAACGTATGTTTACAGAAAGTAAAATTTAGTTCGAAGTCACAAACTTAAAAGTGATGGTAGTGTAATAATTTTCAAGAGACTTGCCCCTCATTTTTAAACTGTTTGAGTCGTTCGTAAAATTAACGAGGAATTACATAACAGAGTAAGTCCGGTAAATTATTTTTACGAATTTTATATTATTATATAAATTATACATACGGATTAAATTATCTTAAGAAAGTATGCAGACCAGTTCGCTATAATATGAGAAAAAAAAGTTTTATTAGGCTTCTAACATTTTTTTTTTAGATTAAAAGGCTAATTTTTAAAAATATTTAAAAGTCAGGTTTATCTTTACATAAAAAAATTTTACTTGATAGAAATATTACCAGACTAAATTATAAATAATAAAATATTACGTGTTAATTAAGTTAATTCTTGGATTTGCAATTACTCGTTTGAAAACTAAGAAAGTTTGAAAATAAGGTAAAATAAAGAACAACAACTTGCTATTTTAAACGAAACTACTTAAGGATTAAAACTATCTGTTTCTTAAGTACCTTCAACCATAGAATGAAGATGACAAACTGATGCTGATTGCGACTGTCGAGGTGGTAGATGAACTGCAATAATTTGAATATCACATTATTCAATATATTTTGTAAGATTTCAATGTATTAGTTGAAATATCTAAAGACTTTAAATAACTGCTACATATCCTTTTTAATTGATGACTTAGACCAATAAGGACTTCGCAGCAGCAATTTGTACTTAGAAAACATTGCCACTAATATTACCTTATATGAGAAGTAACGAGTACGGTTTCAAGAAGGTTTCTGCCGCAATCAAAACTTTTTTCAAATTAACATTCGGTTAATTACTTAATAACAGTTATAAACGAGTCATGACATGAAATAACTTTAAAATCCATCGAATTGTTCTAAAGAAAAAAACGAACTAGCAAAAATAAATATAAGTTAGTTATGTAATACTGCATTTAAAACAGAAATTATTTTCTTTCAATAAAACACAAAAACAAAAAAGAAAGTTTTTTTAGTGTTTTTTTTTGGGCGCCCGTATCAGGCCAAGGGTACCAAAACAGGTTCATTAATATTTAAAAATATTTATTCTAGTTAATTATAATACAATCAAAACTATTAGTAATACAAATAAAGTTTTGTGTTGAAATAAGAGCACTATTAAAAACATCTTAAAATCCTTAGTAAACAGTCAAGAGACTCCAGTAATGAAATAAACTTATTTTTTGCACACAAATAAAAGTTTATTTCATTACAGTGAAAAAGTTTTGCAAGCCTGATGTGATTGCCAACCTTTAACCAAAAGTTGACAATTATATCATGCATGCAAAAACAATTAAAAAAATACGAAAATAGGGTCATCAACAACACAAAGAATCGCAGCAGTTGAATGAATACTTGGTTAAAATTGTAGCAAAAATTAACAAATTTTATAAAATGTGGAAAGAATCTGTGAATGCATAAGGCATGTTCTTGCATGGTGAGTCTAAGCGTAAGGCAAAACAAGATGTATACAAAGTTCACTCAAACAAGCAGAAGGTATGAGGTGAGATGCTAAATGGATAATATGAATGGAGAATCTAGATTTGTGAAGCAAATAATTACAAAAAGTATAGATTTTGTTAAAGGTTGTATTAAAGGGCTAATTAAAAAAATACTTACAAATGAAGTTTAAGTAAAAACAAGTTGGACGGCTAATTTTGAAAAATAGGATGGCTCATTTTGAAAATTTGCTAAATGAAGAGTTTGATAGGATCAAGAAAGGTAAATAAGGTTGATAAAAAGCAGAGCTGATAAAAACTAGTAAAGGGAAACAAACAAGGGAAAGGAAAGATATTCAAAAGGCTCAGTTAGGTAGGTCTGATAATCCTTTTAGTGTATTGAGGTAGTTTTTAAAAGCTTCAGGGATGTGGATGGTCATTAGGTGTTAGATCTTTGCACAAATTGCACAAATTGTACAAATATATAATCCCAAATGATTGTAAGCATAAAATCACGCCATGGCTCTTCTAATTATTATACTTTTTAGGTATGCTATCATATCATGCTTGCAAAACTTTTTACTGTTGTAAAGAACAACTGCAAAAAGGATGTTAAATGAAAAAAAAAATTGAACGGTAAAAATTTGTAAATGCAATATGACTCTCTAAAGGGTAGTTTATATTAAAGATTAAACCTGCTTGACTAAGTAATGAAAGTTTTAGAAAGAACTATTTCAAGAACATATCGCAACATAAGAAGCAGCGTACTTATCAGTAAAATAATGTTTGTTTTTAGGTAGTGGTGTAGTGGTGTAGTGGTAGAGCGCTAGTGCGGTAGTGGTGTAGTGGTAGAGCGCTCGCTTCATAAGCGAGAGGTTCCGAGTTTGATCCCCACCACGTCCCTGGTAGTACCGCGCTCAACTTGTTTCTCCGCACAGCGGTCTTATTCGTCAAGGTTCGTGATCATAGAGTTGAGAGAGGGTTATAACCACAATCAAGTAGCCTCCTCATCTGTAGTGGCCTTCTGGGCCTTGGGGAGGTGAAATAACAAAAAATGATATTGTTTATGATATTATAGCTATTTATAAAAATACGACAATATCAATCCAAACAAACTAATGAGAGCAAAATTTTTGGAATAAAGGTTGGTGTGCCTCAGGATTCAGGACTCAGTCCTTTTCTTTTTATCGTTAAGCTCTAAAGAGTTTAGAATAGGTTTACCATGAGACCTATTCTAGTTTATTTGTGCTTAATTGCAAAATCAGAAGAAAAACTTATACTAAGAGATCAGTGTTGGAAGGAAAAAGATGCCAAGTAAAGAATGAGCTAGGAAGAAAATACTAGGAAGCGGCCAAGTGGAGAGTGTAGAAAAGAGTTAGAGCTTAAGAGATGTAGTGTTTCAATGTTCTTATAAGATAGTTGGTTTTGAGTGTAGAAAAAAAGGCAAAAAAGATAGTAAAATAAATAATAGATAAAAAAAAGGTGTACTGATAAATTTTGTTATCTCAAAGATACAATTGGTACAGCTGCAGGAGCATAAAAAGCATCAAGGGCATGAGAAAGGTGTGTGTGGGTCATTTAAATGTGGCGGGTCTGACTTTAAAAAACAAAAAACAAGCAAGAATTTTTAGAGATTAGAAATAGGCAGTCTACCTAATACAGTGTATCAGGGAAGATTAAAGTGTTTAGAAATATAGAGCATAAAATGATTAGTTATCAGTAGGTAAAGAGTAGAAGAATAAAAACTTAAAAGGGGCATACCAGGTTGTACAATGCAACACTTAAAAAGTGACAGGTAAGGACAGAAGATGCTCAAGGTTATATAAATAGGAGGAACAGCATTATGAGAAACGTTCAATCTGTAGAAGAGACAAAACTAAGGCCCTGGAATAATGATGAGGATTATCATTTTAATTAATTTCTAAAAAACATATATAAATGCTAACTTTTTTCAAAAACTTTGTATATAATCTAATAAAAATATTTTGTATTAGTATTCCTAAGAATTCTAATACAATCTATGTGCTTGATCACCAATGCCAAAACTATGAAAAACACAGAAATTAATAACATAAAAAAATTAACAGTATATTTAGGTGGGTGATTTTTTTGAATCAAACACCCAGCATTTCTATTAAAAAGCTAAAAACGTGTAAATTCATTAAAAAAACTAAAATAAAGGAAAATCAAATTTTTTCCGAATCATTTTTATATGTTTTTATCTCCATTACTAGGAATTGCAACACCAGTTGGGGATCGTCAATAAATTACGCAACACAAACTTTTACAGTAAACAAAATAAAAAAGATTAAAGGTTTTTTCTCGCAGAGTCTTAATTTAAATAAAAAAGAAAGCTAGCCTATTAAGTTTAATGAAAATTGCAGCATAAAAAAGCTTAACATCTCCTACTTCTGTTTTTTAAAAATATTTTGCGTTGCGTAATTTATGGACAATCACTTAACTGGTTTACAGGTAAATCAAACTAAAAATGTATAACTTTATTATTGGTAATTTTATTGATGATTACCGGTAAATTTGGTTTAAAAAATTTTTATAAAAATCTGAGAAACTACATACATTTATTCAATAAAAAACTGCACTACTCATCTATTTAACACATAGAAAACTGGAGATATGTTTTTGTCCATTTTTATTTTTTAACATAGTTATTTTTGTCCTGTTCTAGTTTCTCGTATTTTGCTGATTTGATATTTACTGAATGTGCTCATAATTATTTTACTCATATCATAAACATAATCTTATCAAAAAAAGTCAAAGATATAATAAAGTAACAAATATTTTCAATTAATTGAAAACAAATTTGGGTTGTCGAAATTCAAAAATTCAATTACAATTATCATTGCATTTTACAGCAATTATCATTATTTAAACATTTCAATTGATTGAATACAAATTTGGGTTGTTGAAATTCAAAAATTTTAAAACTTGAACACACTTTAATGGTATCGAGCTAAGTACTTATGGTTAATCTGAAAAGAACTGTATGTAAATACTACTATAAATATTTATTCAGAAATACAACACTTACTGTTAAACATTTATTCAATAAGCAGTGTAAAATTTAGAGTCTAATCAACATTATATTTATTTTTCTAAAACAAAAAGCATATTAAAATAAAGTAAATATAAAAACTATTACACAACTAAAAATTTAGTTAACTAAAATAAAGATCAAATCAATGGAATCTATTATTGTTTAAAAATTTTTTAGCTGCTCTTCCGTCAAGTTTTGATTTCTCTCTTGATAATTCAACTTAAATTATTCAATTTTTTTAATCATAGTTATACCAGAACAATTAAAATATAGAAAATTGTTCAATATCGTAATAAAACATTCTATAACATAATAAAAACTGTTCTTTAACTTGTAGAACAGGTTTTGACAATAATAAAAAATCAAATCAAACCTTCTACCTTTTTAATCAACTATTTACTAATTCTTTTATCAGCAATTCAAAGTTTTAAATAATTGTGCGCTGCTTATTTTCAAATATTTTATAAAAATTCGTCAAATGTCTTTTAAAAGACAAATCAAACATTAAAACTTAGGTAATTACCTTTTAACTAATCTTATTTCCTAACTTACTTTTGTAACTTAATTACTTTTGTAACTTTGTCACTTGAATTTGAGGTAGATTTTTTCATAGTTAACAGAACTACGTTAAGGTGGTCCACCCCAATTCAAATGAATTTCTTTAATATTGACTATATATTTTTCAAATAAGTCTATTTATGTTGTTTTTTACTGAAAAAGAGTATTAAAAATCTTACAATTTGCCTCATTTATTCAACATTTGCCCTGTTTTGGTGTGTTTAAAAAAAAAGAGATTTCTCAGGAAGTAAATGACCCTTTTTAATGCCCTTTGGTATTTCAGCTGCTAACATGTTTACTCAGGTACCCTAACAGTTTAATCTATTTAACTGGAATAATTCATAAGTTATAATAAATATTCTGCTACCAGTCCTCTTCCAATATATTTTAAATAAACTGAGAAAATTTCAAAGAAAAAGAGTAAGCCTATCAGGAGATATCTTTTTTTAGTTTTATTTGATTCGCTAAAAAGCTAATGTGGAGAAAATCACAAAACAAAAATAAAATTTTGTTTAAAAAGCTCCAGTTTCATAAAATGGTACAGGTTCTTCTTCTGCTTCTTTATCTAAGAACCCTTTTTTAATTCCTTTTAATTTTTGTCTTCTAACTTTGAAAACCATCATTAAACAAAATTATAGCTGAATTTAAAGATAGTTCTAAAGACCTTTTACTAACATATATATCTTTTGGGCATCTTTTTCAAATAACACCATTCAAGCTTTCATTATTATTCTGTGTTTGACCAAGAAGACACTTTTTTAGTAAATCTTTATTAGATAGATCTTTAAATATAGGAATTAAAACTTTGTGAATAGCTAATGGAAAGCTCAATTTCTTTTGATATTTAAATAAGTTAGTTAGTTTATCAGACTGCTACAAGCACCAGCTTGTTTTTGTTCTTGGACAAAATTGATGGCGGATGTTTCCATCCTCAATGTCAGAGTTGTGAAAAAGCACAGCCTATATGGATTTCTGCATATTGTAGAGATTGTCAATATTTTGTCGTTTGCCCATGCCATAATAGTTTTGAAACAAATTTATTGCTTTGTCTGTGAGGTTACCTTTGCCACTTAGACTAATTTGACCAAGTTTAATACCAATAAGTTTTTGCCTTTTTGACTTTGGCGCAAGTTACATAGACAAGTTCCCATTCGTTTTTGAACGTGACCAACACATTCTTGTTTCTCAATATTTATATTGCCATAGGGTTTTGAGGAAATAACATCAGTAAATGAAGAGGTATCACCATCCCCAATATATGAAGTGTATCTTAAATTATTCTTCATCAACGATCGAGAAAATAATACCACCGCCCCACATGATTTTATTGCTCCATATGATTTTTCATGATTAGCATCACATACATGATTTAAACTCCAATGAAGATATCCAGGATAAAGGGTTTTCGTTTTCGAATACAAACAACCTCTGCATTTTTTTGAAAGAACAATGACATCTAAGCACTTTCCATTTATTTTGACATTATGGTTACAATGCCATTTAGCAATTGATGCCCACGCTTTTGCCAGGTACCATCAACAGATACCTGACAATTTATAGGTTTATTATGATCAACACAAAAATTCATTCTGGTCTGGAATGCAGCTTTAGTAGTACTTTTAATAACAGGTGTCTCATATGCTTTGTATAATTTGTTAGTCAAATAGTTAAAGTTTTTTGGCGCCATAGGAGGTGGCATATTCATGAATACTGCAAAACTACGCAAAGATTCATAACCTTTGTCAAGCTCTCTAAAAGCTACAATGGCATTAAATTTTACAGCTGCAAGCGGTTTTCCTAGAGAGATTAAGATTTGTTTATAACTTTGAAGAGATGTATTGCATTTTGAGATAAATTCACATGCATCACATGATAACTGTAACTCATATGAGAACCCATTTTTAATTTCTAAATTGTTTTTTAATAACAGCTTTCCATCATTTGAACAACACTCTTTACATATACAATTATTAAATATTGTTTTAAAACTTTAAAGTTTATTATAATATTGTAATTATCCTCATCAAGCTCATTTTCTACATTGTTAAAGCGAAAATTTTTTTGCAACTTTTTTTCACTTGCACTTCCTTTTTTGTTTTCAACACAGTTTTGGTTAAAACTATGTATGCTTTGATTCCTAACATGTTGGTTATCTTGAAATACTTTTTTTTTTAATATATTTAGTAGATCTTGGCATTTTTGTGAAGAACTTACAATTTTTACTTCTATTTAAAATATAACTTTAAATGTCTGTACTGCTGTTATCACTTTATATATCACTTTACAGTGAATGCACATCGCGATAGGCTTTTAAAATATATCCAAAGTTATCAAAAACCCATGTAAGACTACACAGTTTTATTTTTGTTATGTAATTATTAATTCTAGAGATGCTAATTTTAAGAAACTCTTTGAAAAACGGTTGCTATGGGCGTTGTTAGGTAAATAAAATATATCTATCCTATTAAAGAGATATATATTTATCCTATTAAAGAAATATATCTATCCTATTAAGATCAATTAGACCTACTAATATACTAATTAACTAAAAAAAGTGCTCTAATTATGTTCTACAATGACTGAAAATAAAAAAAATCACTTAAAAAAAAACTCAAAAAAATGTAAAAAGTACGTTTTGAATTGGGGTGGACCACGTTAATATTTCTCAGTGTTTTTACGTTGTCCGTTTGTTAGCTCAACGTTAGAATGTTATGTTATTATTTCTATGTTTTTTTAATGTTGTGTCAACGTTAGATCAACGAAAGAATATTACGTTAAAAAGATTACGTTAACCCAACGTTGGATAACAGTTAAGTAAAGTAAAACGCAATTTTAAAATAAATACAACGTTAGTACAACGTTGTATGCCTGCTGGGATGGCGTTCAAAGCAGCCTTGATTTTGATCCTAAATTGGTCTAAATTTGTTGATTGGCTTATGATTCTGTCAACCTACCTCCGCAAATTTTCTATAAGTTTTAGGTCTGGTGACTGTGCGGGTCACTCTAAAACATCAATCTTGTTAGCATTAAACCACATTTTAACACTCTTAGCGGTGTGCTTTGATTTACAAATCAAAGGAAAATTTTCCTTGGCTTAAGGCAACATTGCGTTTTCTAGTATATCCTTGTACATGTGTTGATCCATTGTCCCTTGAATTCTTTGTAACTGCCCGAAACAATCATCTTGCCACCACTATGTTTTACAGTCTTTAGAGTATACCGAGAGCTGACTTCTTGGTTTTGGGGACGACGAACATATTGTTTTCCATTCAATCCAAAGCAATTAAACCTAGACTCTTCAGTTTAAAGCACATTTTTCCCAAAAAGTAACTCCTTGTGTACATACTGTTTTGCAAACTTCAAACGACTGACAAGATTCTGAGTTTAGACTAACAGTTTTTATCGGGCAACTCTTCCATATAGCTTATTTTTGCGTAAGCGATTTTTGAAAGTGCTGACAGAAAAAGTGACTTGTAAATTTTAAGCAGTTCAATCTTCAATTTTCGGGGCGCCAGCAAAAAGGATTTAGCATAGCTATACAGACAATGGCAGCAACTTCTCTGGTGGTTATCTTTTGTTGCGTTTTTTGTTGATTAATGAACCAGTATTGTTTAATAAATTAATAGTCTTGATAATTTTTTCACAAGAACAACCCAATCTTTAAGCTATTTTAGAGTTGTTCGGTTCTTGATCTCGAAATGCTTGTCCTCGAAATCTGCTCCATGTTTACCTCGTCCCATACTTGAAAGGGTATGATTTTTGCAAAATGAATTACAAGTTGATCTTTAAGATACTGAGTATAATGATTTTCTTTTCATATAATACAAAAACTTTAGCTTTTATTCAGCAAAAGTAAATGTGTGATATTTAAAATGAACTCAAAAGTTTAAATGCTACTGCTAAAATGGTAAAAACAAGTAATTTTCAGAATTATAAATGTCAAATGAGTAGTTCCTTTCAAAAAATAATATATTGTTGCCGCCGTATAAATATATATATATATATATATATATATATATATATATATATATATATATATATATATATATATATATATATATATATATATATATATATATATATATATATACATTAGGGATATGACTTTTTAATTTTTTTTCAAATAAAATGTTTCCTGTATCATAAATCGATGAACTTTTACCTAAAATCATGAAAAAAGGCCCAAATAGCTTTCTGCAACAAAAAAAGGTCACCCCCAAAATAAAAATTTGATTTACCATTTTTATACATTCATTTTTGACCGATGTTTTAATCTTAAGCTTAATTCTCAGCTTAATTCTATTTATTTCATTATTTTGTTATGAATTTATAAATATAACGCCACACGTTACCATGGCAACGAAACGGCCGTGTGCCGGCAAATACTTGGAATTGTTATGTGATGACGTCATTGTGTTACCACGGTGATATAGACGACTGTAACAGACTGTAGAAGATTATAAAACTTAGTAGAACATTCTGGAAGCTCTAAATAATTATATAAGCGAGCTGCTGTCAGAGCTCAGTGTTGATAATGTGAATAGTTCTATGAAGTACTCTGCGTGTAACTGAGCTAATAAGGAACTACTGTAGCGAACTAAAGACGCTGTAAGTGTACGAAATATAAGTAGTTGTAGCATTATCGTTAGGATACGGACTGGATTATCGAACTGTTATCAACATTGACTGGATTATCGAACTATAATTGGATTACTATACAGTTAAAGTATTTTATTAATTAAACGACTTTATTAAACGGATATTTACGCTCAGCTATCCGTAAAGTCGTAACAATATTATATGATGTCTCACAAGAAAAGTCATACCACAGTAACAAAGAACAAGAAGACTTGGACTAAAAATTTGGTGAGATTTCAAGAGTCACACAGAAGAAGAGGAAGCGTGGCTGTAGAAGAACATTCACTCGATGAAAAATCCAGAATACCACTTCAATTGCAGATCGTAGGAAGATACCAGTTTCTCGGAGCATATGTTAAAGGAAGAAAAGAACGAATAGACCAAATTTCTAAGGAAATTACAAAATTGTGGGACAATAAACTGAATTTTCCACGTGTGTCTGATCAAGTGATAAGAGCAAAGCTTATGAAGGTGCTGAAGGTCTATGATGAATGTGTCAAGCGTGGAAAATATGATGTTCTCAATGCATTATTTGACATCACGAAAGTGAATGGCCAGTGGTTATCCTCGGAAGATAAACGTCTATACCACCTACAAAAAGAAAGTAAAGGACAGGTGGGGTACTCAACAGGACAAGTGGCAAGTAAAGAAACCATTCACCCTTCCAAGAGAAGGAAAGTCCAGTCTGGAACAGCAATACCTTCCACATCACAAGTCCTGTCTACCACAGACAGTGGTACTGAATCTGAAAACTGCAAAAGTAAGAGTGAAGATGATGAAGACGACGACGGTGATAAAGACGATGATGAGGACACTCAGAAAAAAACTAGAAAGCACTACAAAAGTAAATTTGCTGTAAGTATGGTTACATCAAGTGGAGTTTCCACAAAGAAAGCTGCTAAAATATGCAATGTATTATCACAACAAGGTATTGATATTCCAACTCCAAGTCAATCAGCAATTTACAAGTCCATATTCAAAGAGGCAGGTAAATTAAAAAAAGAAATGATACAACAACTTAAAATGGAACAGTGGTCCTTACACTTTGACGGCAAACGAATAGATGATAAGGAATATCAGGTAGTTGTACTTCAGAATGAAAGAACTGACGTGAAACTTGATGCACTGCGTTTAAAAGATGGCAAAGCTGAAACTGTTGCTGAAAAAATTGCCAAACTTATTGATGAATACAATTTGTGGAATTCAATTAAGATGATCATTACTGATACAACAAACGTCAATACTGGGAAGAGAAATGGAGTTGTTGTGAAGTTGCAACGTATGTTTAAATTAAAGGGTGTCACAATACCACAATTTATCGGTTGTCAGCATCACGTACTAGACAGGATTCTCCGTCTGGTGATGGACGAAGAACTTGGGGGTGATACCAAATCTCCAAACATTGAATACCCATTTGTGTCTGAACTGTTGAATAAGTATGATGAACTGAAAGATAAGTTTGTGAATGGAACTGTAGAAATTCTTGATAAATCAGGGTGGAGAGACGATATGAAGTTTTTGTACCATTTAACAAGAGTGTTTAGGTTCTATGAAGAACAAAGAAACTTCCCTCTGATTCACTTTCAGAACATTCCTAATATGAGCAATGCCAGATGGAACTCAAGAGCCATTCTCGCCATTCTGGCGTTCATTCTTATGCCTGAAGCGAGAAAGAATTTGGAGAAGGTTTGCAGGTTCATTTCATATGAGTGGGCAGAACATTGGTTTAGTAGTCAAAAGTACAATGACAATGACTTCAAGAATTTATCTGATGTATTGAAGCCTTACAAAAAGGCATTGCAGTCATTCAAAAATCACTGGAAGAAAGAGCCATCCGTCATCGACATACCACGAAGTAATCAGATAGCTGAACGTGCAATCAAGGTGATGCAAGACCTGTATGCTTCCTGCAGAAAGAAAGACAAACTGCAACTTCGATTCATTCTAAGTAATAAGCGCTAGACTCTTTATGAGACGTGAGCATCATGTGACCCATGTACTAAACACAGTAGGCCTATAGACACAGACAGTTATGTATATTGTTGTACTAGACGCTTTGATACTGTTAATTTTGTAATACTTGTATAATTATATATCACATAATGTTTTTTGTTATATCACAGTACATGTTGCATAAATAAATAAAATAACAACAGGAGTATGACTCTTACAACATCTTCAGCCTTTAATATTCATTTACTGTACAAAAGTGTACCTATTGAAAATTCGATTTTTTGGTTTTGGGGTGACCTTTTTTCAAAATATGTCAAAATGAAACATCTATTCGTTCTTTTTACATAAAAGTTCATTGAATTACGATACAGGCCTAGTAGGTTGCAAAAAAGTCATATCCCTAATATACATATAAGTTAGACGAATAAAATTTTATTGTGCATATCTTGTTAACTAGGTGGTTTTTTAAAACAAATTAAATATGCTGATTTCAAATATGCAAACCATTTTTCACCATCACGTCGAGTTGTAAAGATATTTGGGTTCAAATCTTTAGTATTTAAGGTAAAGTCCCTAATATTGTCTAAAAAAAATATATAAGCCGCCGTATAAATATATATATATATATATATATATATATATATATACAATATATATATATATATATATATATATATATATATATATATATATATATATTTATATATATATACATACATATATACATATACATATATATATATATATATATATATATATATATATGTATGTATATATATATATATATATATATATATATATATATATATATATATATATATATATATATATATATATATATATATATATTATATATATATATATATATATATACATAGAAGAACTTTAATTACACTGATAAACGAATAAAATTTTATTGTGCATATCTTGTTAACTAGGTGGTTTTTTAAAACAAATTAAATATGCTGATTTCAAATATGCAAACCATTTTTCACCATCACGTCGAGTTGTAAAGATATTTGGGTTCAAATCTTTAGTATTTAAGGTAAAGTCCCTAATATTGTCGAAAAAAAAGTTATAAGCCGCCGTATAAATATATATATATATATATATATATATATATATATATATATATATACATATATATATATATATATATATATATATATATATATATATATATATATATATTTATATATATATACATACATATATACATATATATATATATATATATATATATATATATATATATATATATATATATATATATATATATATATATATATATATATATATATATATATATATATGTATATATATATATGTATGTATATATATATATATATATATTTTTGCGCTCTAGCTTTTGCGGAAGAAAGACATATTATTTAATAGCGAAAAGTTTTTACATAAAAAAAAATGGATATTACAATGAAAAACATCGAAAAAATGATTTCTAGTAAGCTTGAAGAACATAAAAAAAGTATTCTCAAAGAAACGGAACGCTTATTAAAAGAACAGGAAAAATCATTTACCTCAATAATAAGTGCAAATCTCAAAATTATCACAGATAGATTAGACATGCTAGAGAATGACATTAATAACAACAAATGTAAAATATCAAATATAGAAAAAGACCTACGTGACATTAAAGACAGCCTAAATTTTCAAGAAAACAACATCTCGGAAAAAATATCACAAATAAAGAAATACTACGACAAAGAAATCAATTCATTATATAAAAAATCCATAGATCTAGAAAATCGATCGAGAAGAAACAACTTAAGAATAGATGGAATACAAGAAACACTAGGCGAAAGTTGGGAAGACTGCGAAAAAGCTGTTAAAGAAATTTTCAAAACAAAACTGAAAATACAAAGCGAAGTAGTGGTTGAACGAGCTCATCGTATTGGACAATTTAAAGACAACAAACCAAGAACATTAGTTATAAAACTTTTAAACTTCCAAGACAAAAACAAAATTCTCAATGCTGTAAAGTATCTTAAAGGAACTGGCCTATACATAAATGAAGACTTCGCTCAAGAAACAATATATCATCGAAGAAAGCTCTGGGAAGAAGTTAAAAAACTAAGAAGCGAAGGTAAATACGCCATTTTAAAATACGATAAAATATTTACACGAGATTTTAAAAAATAGCGCAACACACTTTTGTTTTACTGAGTAAACGCGTTCTAAATTTTACATTCTAAAATAATGGCAATAAAAAATAAAACAATAGATTTTGAAACGATGCGCTTTAATGTCTTTGAAACCGCGAATAATATTCTCAATGACGCTGATACGAAAATTTTTCAAACGTATAATTTTAACTCTCGATATTTTGAAACAGAAACTTTCAAAACTGAACTTGAAGCTTATAAAAATAATTTTACGATAATTCACATAAATATAAGAAGCATAAATAAAAATTTTGACAAACTTAAACATTTCCTAATTGATTGCAATTATTCATTCAGTATGATTTGCCTAACAGAAACTTGGTGTTCTGATGAATCAATCCAAAATAACTCTAACTTTCAAATTCCAAATTATAAATTATTATCTTCTGAAAGGAAAGCATACAAAATAGGAGGAGGGATTGCAACTTATGTTCGGAATGATCAAGTGATAAAAGTGAGAAAAGATCACTCCATTTCTAACCCCGATAGTGAGGTCTTTACAATAGAGATCATCAACTCCAAATTTAAAAATATTATAGTCTCTACCTGTTATAGGCCACCTGAAGGTAATATTAAAAAATGTTCTAATTATCTAGAAGAAATTTTTCTTAAAATCAATAAAGAGCAAAAAAAGTTGTTCTGTATCGGGGACTTAAACATAGATTGTTTAAAATACAAAGAGTGTCCGATCACTAAATTATTTTTTGATAACATGTTTCAACATTGTATTTTACCAATTATTAATAAACCCACACGGGTAACCTCGAATACTATTTCTGCTATAGATAACATACTAACAAACTCATTTCTAGATACCTCCTTAAAAGCAGGAATAATAAAAATTGATATAACAGATCATTTTCCTGTTTACTTTACAATAAAACATGATACAAAAATAAATAATAACTCGAAAAAAAAAATTTACAAAAGAAAAATAAATAAAAATTCTATTAAATGTTTTAAAGACGCACTATCGGCAGTAGATTGGGTTAAAGTGTATCAAGAATGTAACCTTGGGAACACAAACTCTGCATATAATACTTTCACAGATATTTTTCTAAAACACTATAATAATCATTTTCCAATCAAAGAAAAAGAAATAAAAGTAAAACATTTGAGCTGTCCATGGATCACCAGCGGAATCAAAAAATCTTCAAAAACTAAACAAAGACTATATGTTAAATATTTGAAAAACAGAAATGAAGAAAACCTATCTACTTATAAACAATATAAAAATCTTTTCGAAAAAATCAGAAAACATTCTAAAAAAGTTTATTATTCTAAATTACTTCAAAAAACTAATGGAGATACCAAAAAAACATGGAACATCATGAAAGAAATAATCGGAAAAAAGTATATAAAAACAAACAGCTTACCAGATAGAATTATTATAAATGAAATAGAACACAACGATCAGAACTCTATTGCCGAACAATTCAACAATTTCTTTGCAAATATTGGCCCTAACATGGCGTCTAAAATTCAAACCGCAAATAACTCCTTTGAAAATTATTTTACTGATCTAAATAGCGAACTAACTTTCAACGGATTAAGCTATGAAGAACTCGAAAATGCAAAAAACTCTTTAAAAATCAACAAAGCACCAGGAATTGATGAAATTTGTAGCAATATTGTAATGAGTATCTTTCCGATAATAAAGAAACCCCTCTTCGAAATATTTAAATCTTCAATTACAACAGGAACCGTTCCAGAGAAATTGAAAATTGCTAAAATTGTACCAATATATAAAACTGGAGAACCATACTTACTAAACAATTATAGACCAATCTCAATTCTTCCTGTATTCTCAAAACTCCTCGAACGAATAATTTATAATAAATTATACCAATATATAACAAACAACAATATCTTAAATACAAAACAATTCGGCTTTCAAAAGCAACATGCAACCGAACATGCAATCGTAGATCTTGTAAATAGCATCAACTACTCATTTGTTAATAAAGAATTTGTTTTAGGAATCTTTATAGATTTATCGAAAGCATTCGATACTGTTGATCATGCTATCCTGCTAAAAAAATTGGAAAAATATGGCGTAAAAAATGTTGCATTACTCTGGTTTAAAAATTTTTTGCTAAACAGACAGCAATGTGTTAATACTGATGAAAATATCTGTTCAAAATTGCTTAAGATTAAATGTGGCGTTCCCCAAGGTTCCATTCTAGCTCCCTTATTGTTCTTAATATACATTAACGATCTTCCAAAAGTCTTAAACAAACTTGACGTAATAATATTTGCAGATGATACTAATTTATTTTATTCATCTCAGTCTATTGAAGAACTCTTTGAAACAACGAATATCGAACTTGAAAAACTTAATATCTGGCTAAAATCTAATAAATTATCTTTAAACACAGAAAAAACCAATTACATTTTATTCCATCCCAACCAAAAAAGAAAAAAAATACCTAATATATTACCATTGCTAAAAATAGAAAACAAAAATATTGAAAGAACCTCAATAACAAAATTTCTAGGTTTACTAATTGACGAAAATATTTCATGGAAAGCACACATTGACTATTTAAATACAAAAATAACCAAAAACATTGGCGTGCTATACAAAGCTAGACCAATGTTATCCCAAGAAAATCTAAAACGTCTTTATTTCTCATTTATACAGACCTATTATACATATGGTAATATAGCATGGGCAAGTACCAATAAATCCAATTTGAAATCACTTTATCGACGTCAAAAACATGCCGTTAGAATTGTCTATAAAAAAGACAAATTCACTCATGCTGAACCTTTGTTAAAACTCCTTAATGCACTAAACGTCTATAGAATAAACATTTATCAAAACTTATTGTTTATGCTGAAATATAAACTCGGGCTTGTCCCATCACATTTCTCAAATGATTTCTTTAAAAGCAATAGAAATAGATATGACACTCGAGAAGTAGGAAACTTTAATATACCGTTTAGAAAAACAAAACTATCGCGTTTCACAATTTCATATCGCGGTCCCTATCTCTATAATAAACTGATATCCAGAAATGCCATAATTACAAAATTAGATAACCAAAATTGTTTGAAAATCTTACTAAAAAAATTCGTTTTAAATATAAACAATTATATGAACTTACACTAAACTAATACTGAAACTAGAGCCAAAATTAACGTTGAAGCGAAAATCCCAAAAAACTTCAATAACAAATATTAATATAAAAAATATATAAATCAAAAATAATTTTATTTATGGCTAATCATATATTTATGTGTGCAAAATCTAGCATTTATCAATTATTTTTTATCTTACATTTTATTATATGTGAATCCAATATAAAATGAACTACCATTATATTTTGTGAAACTAGAAACATGTAAAAACAAAAATACAAAAAATATTACTAGTACAAGCGGTTTCTTGATGACAAGACCATCTGGTCTTCTGCAAGTTTCCCGCGTTCTTTTAATAATAATGATACCCTGCAGTTATATTCTTTGTATTCTATAAAGTTGTGAGATTTTATTTTTTCTCCTACCATCATATATTTTATAAAAATTGTAAATTTGTATCAGTTATATAGATAGAATCACAATATTGTAAAGATAAAAGAACAAAAAAAAAAAAAAAAAAAAAAAAAAAAAAAATATATATATATATATATATATATATATATATATATATATATATACGTATATATATATATATATATATATATATATATATATATATATATATATATATATATATATATATATATATATATATTACATAGAAGAACTTTAATTACACTGATAAACGAATAAAATTTTATTGTGCATATCTTGTTAACTAGGTGGTTTTTTAAAACAAATTAAATATGCTGATTTCAAATATGCAAACCATTTTTCACCATCACGTCGAGTTGTAAAGATATTTGGGTTCAAATCTTTAGTATTTAAGGTAAAGTCCCTAATATTGTCGAAAAAAAAGTTATAAGCCGCCGTATAAATATATATATATATATATATATATATATATATATATATATATATATATATATATATACATGTATATATATATATATATATATATATATATATATATATATTTATATATATATACATACATATATACATATATATATATATATATATATATATATATATATATATATATATATATATATATATATATATATATATATATATATATATATATATATATATATATGTATATATATATATGTATGTATATATATATATATATATATATATATATATATATATATATATATACGTATATATATATATATATATATATATATATATATATATATATATATATATATATATATATATATATATATATATATATATATATATATATATATATATATATACATAGAAGAACTTTAATTACACTGATAAACGAATAAAATTTTATTGTGCATATCTTGTTAACTAGGTGGTTTTTTAAAACAAATTAAATATGCTGATTTCAAATATGCAAACCATTTTTCACCATCACGTCGAGTTGTAAAGATATTTGGGTTCAAATCTTTAGTATTTAAGGTAAAGTCCCTAATATTGTCGAAAAAAAAGTTATTCAAAAGTATGTCAACCTGGGTCTCAAAAGAAGCGTATTTTCATAAAGATTTTAGAAAAGATAAATAATTTTACTTAAAATTTATTGACAAAAAAAATTATGTGAAAAAATGCTAAAGACTTTTAAAAAAATTTCAACAAAATGTTTCTCAGCAATAATACAAAAAGTACTTATTTTTATTACAAACAAATACCATTTTTAATCTCTATGAAAATACGCTTCTTTTGAGACCCAGGTTGACATACTTTAGAATAACTTTTTTTTCGACAATATTAGGGACTTTACCTTAAATACTAAAGATTTGAACCCAAATATCTTTACAACTCGACGTGATGGTGAAAAATGGTTTGCATATTTGAAATCAGCATATTTAATTTGTTTTAAAAAACCACCTAGTTAACAAGATATGCACAATAAAATTTTATTCGTTTATCAGTGTAATTAAAGTTCTTCTATGTATATATATATATATATATATATATATATATATATATATATATATATATATATATATATATATATATATATATATATATATACGATATATATATATATATATATATATATATATATATATATATATATATATACATACATATATATATATACATATATATATATATATATATATATATATATATATATATATATATATATATATATATATATATATATATATGTATATATGTATGTATATATATATAAATATATATATATATATATATATATATATATATATATATATATATACATGTATATATATATATATATATATATATATATATATATATATATATATATATATATATTTATACGGCGGCTTATAACTTTTTTTTCGACAATATTAGGGACTTTACCTTAAATACTAAAGATTTGAACCCAAATATCTTTACAACTCGACGTGATGGTGAAAAATGGTTTGCATATTTGAAATCAGCATATTTAATTTGTTTTAAAAAACCACCTAGTTAACAAGATATGCACAATAAAATTTTATTCGTTTATCAGTGTAATTAAAGTTCTTCTATGTATATATATATATATATATATATATATATATATATATATATATATATATATATATATATATATATATATATATATACGTATATATATATATATATATATATATATATATATATATATATATATATATATATATATATATATATATATATATATATATATATATATATATGTATATATATATATGTATGTATATATATATATATATATATATATATATATATATATATATATATATATATATATATATATACGTATATATATATATATATATATATATATATATATATATATATATATATATATATATATATATATATATATATACATAGAAGAACTTTAATTACACTGATAAACGAATAAAATTTTATTGTGCATATCTTGTTAACTAGGTGGTTTTTTAAAACAAATTAAATATGCTGATTTCAAATATGCAAACCATTTTTCACCATCACGTCGAGTTGTAAAGATATTTGGGTTCAAATCTTTAGTATTTAAGGTAAAGTCCCTAATATTGTCGAAAAAAAAGTTATTCTAAAGTATGTCAACCTGGGTCTCAAAAGAAGCGTATTTTCATAGAGATTAAAAATGGTATTTGTTTGTAATAAAAATAAGTACTTTTTGTATTATTGCTGAGAAACATTTTGTTGAAATTTTTTTAAAAGTCTTTAGCATTTTTTCACATAATTTTTTTTGTCAATAAATTTTAAGTAAAATTATTTATCTTTTCTAAAATCTTTATGAAAATACGCTTCTTTTGAGACCCAGGTTGACATACTTTTGAATAACTTTTTTTTCGACAATATTAGGGACTTTACCTTAAATACTAAAGATTTGAACCTAAATATCTTTACAACTTGACGTGATGGTGAAAAATGGTTTGCATATTTGAAATCAGCATATTTAATTTGTTTTAAAAAACCACCTAGTTAACAAGATATGCACAATAAAATTTTATTTGTTTATCAGTGTATTTTTCTATCGACTAGCAAAATGTTTACTCAAGCACTTTTAGGTTACATTATCTTTTAATAAATAACATGGCCGTCCAGAAAAAATATGACTATTAAAAGAGACAGTAGAAAAAAAAATAATAAATTTTAGTGAAAACGATTTTATGAAATGATGCTAAGAAAAATATTCGCTAGCTTTTAAATAGAGTATATAAAATTGATTTATAACCCAGCTGTTTCCATAAAACAGCAGTAATCAATCATTAAAGCCGAAATACTTTTGTAGTACGTAACTTTTTGAAATGCCACCCCTTTCTACTTTTTAATAAAAGTTACAAACAAAAACATTGAAAAGCATGGCTTGGTAAAAATATTCCCTCGTTTAGCAAAACAATCAAATATAAACGCTTTAAACAACATTTTATGCAACTTTTATAAATATATTCAATTTTTGAATATATTCATAATAAAAATGTATGAATTCTTTTTAAAAATATTAGCTTGAGTAATAATAAAATAGGCCTATCACTAAATATATGAGCATAATTTAAAAAAAGTAACGTGATAAGTCTTGATCCTCGAAAGGAGATCTGCTTATACGACTCTCGAAAAGAATACCTTGAAACCTTTAAAGTGATGCTCGATAAAGGACTTTTTATGCGGGTTGAAAGTTTTGTAAAAAGGTCAATATGATATCAAAATATTGGTTTTGTAAACTATTTATATAAAAAATATTGCATTTGAAAGATTAAATACTAAATGGCAGATTGTAGTTTTCAGGAGAATTATATATGTTGGCAATCTTAAAGTTATTACAATGTTATTGCTTTGTGTGTGGAAATATAGGAAAATAGAAACTGTCTCTTAATATTACAGCGCTGGTCATCCATAGAATCAATTCAACTGTCTTGTAGTTAAAGATAGACCATGTTGAAGTTGTCAACTAATGTCACTTTTCAATAGAAAATTTCTTTATTGAAAATAGATGTCCCTATAGATAGAAATAGAATTTAATAAAGCTCTAAAAGCCTTAGGAAAAACAGATAATTCCGCTTAACTTTTTACTATCTTCATAAATAATTTACTAGAACAAATTAGTACCAAAAATATATGCAAATTATATGCAGATGACACAAAAATCCTTAGTGTGGTTAGCACTGAAGAACAAAAACTTTGCTTGCAAGCTGACATTGAAAACATTGTTAATTGGGTTCAAGAATGGCTTATGGAAATAAATATTAGGAAATGTAAAATAATGCCTTTCAACTAATCCAAATCCGTTCCTCACCAATACTTTCTTGATGACCGTGGCTCAAACAACAGTCTCAACAGAATTCAACTTAAATCAACCTCATCAGAAAGGGACGTTGGTGTTTTAATTTCCAATGATCTAAAGCAAATTTCCAAACATCTATTTCTGCAGCCAAGGCTAACAAACTGCTTGGTATCCTAAAATACAGCTTCATAAGTAGAGATGCATAACTCTTGATAAAACTAGATACAACTTGTAGAAATTTCCATTAGCACTTGGTTTCTTTATTTAGAAAAGAAAATTTCTGTAATTGAAAGCATGCAATTGCGTCTTACAAAAGTACCACAAGAAATGAAGCCTTTTGATTATAAATCAAGACGCATCAAACTTAGTCTCATTTTTCTATGCAAACAAAGAAAACAATTGGACCTTAATTAAAAATTCAAATTAGAGAATAAAAAGAGTTAGTTAACTGGTTTATTAATCCAATTAACATTCCCCCCAGCTACGATTGTTGCATCCAATTGTGAAATAACAAAAACTGTCGCGTCCTATATAACTTTTTTAACAACCGTGTAGCAAACGTATGGAACGCTTTGGATGAAAATGTAGTAATAGCTATCTCAGTAAAAAAGTTCATAACTAATTTAGACCGGCATCTAAACAATTACCATAGCACATCATTTTCCGTGGTTGCTTCAATGCTGCTATACTAACTAGCTTTGCTAGTTAATGAACTTACGGTTCATGTATTGTTCCGTGTAACTTATTAATAATTATTATAATAATAAATAAAGGCGCATCTGGTAAAAATGATGCTTGGTAAAAATTTCTTTGCACGGATGATTTTCTTTTGAAAACATTAGGTAATAGTCTTTTTCTCGATGTTAAAGGTTACATTATGTTTGACTAAATATATCGTTCACTGTGCATATAAATCTTTTTTATAGTTAGAACGCAACATGCGTCGTGAACAAGCTTTCTCTAATTAGTCAATTAGCTTAATGTTTTTAACCACTATAGAATTTCTTCAGCCTATAAAGTTTTCTGCTCCTCGTTTTTATTTTTTCCTTCATCATTCATAAGTTTTTTATATTGAATAAACAGCTCTGGATATCTTACGCTTTCGAAGACTTCATAACTCACCCCAACAGGGGTTAAAGGATTTCTTAACTTAACAAGCGCTTGAAACTGAGTATAAGGAAAATAATTTTCATGATTAAGCATCAGCAACACGCTTTGCCAACTCAACTGTCCATTTAAAATTTTGCATTATTTTATTGTCACGTAATTTAACATCTGTTAAACTAAGTATAAAAACAATGCTGGCTGATATGCACGTTTAAATAAAGCTGTTCAAACAAGAACTTTTGGACAGGCTTGATTTTGGTATTAAATTGTTAGCGATTGCTTCACTAAAATTTGTTTATATTTTACATTTAAGTAAACCCTTTTTTGATTTCTAAGAGTGTCAACATACTTATTGAATTCAATTCAATTAGCTTCGATGTGTTGTTTGAGGTTTTCATTTTTTTTACTTTTTTTTTATTTTCATTGTATATCTCTCAATTATACCGAGCATACGTATTTGTCTAATTGTAAGTTTATTATATTATGTATATGCAATAATGGATAGAATGCTTTAAACAATATATTGTAGTTCGCAAGGGTTTTGTTGGCTCGGAAATGCTATCAATAAATGAAAAAACTATCAATAAATGAAAAAACTAAACTCAATAGAGTCGACCACACAGGTTTACTTTATTTACTACACAATAAAATTGGTTCTCTCACCTGGTCAAACCTAATTTAATTTGATGCCGGAAGTGATTTTAAAGGAGCTACTACCAAACTTTTTTACAAAAATAATTTTAAAATACGTTAAGGCAAAACTCAAAATTATTGCGAACAATCGATTGTTCAGCATAACCACCGTACTTTCTCTGAAAAAATTTTAGTTGTAAATATACTTAAAAGCTGCTAATGTCATCTTTGAAAAAGTCTGTTGCATAAGTTAAAGTTTTGTCAGCCGTAGCTAATACTTTTTGAGACAGTATAACTATCTTGTTAGAAGAAAAGTTAGTTAATGCTATTAGATTGAAATAAAGTATTTTTAGCTCAATCAAAGCCCTCTGAAAGAGCTGTTGTCCAAGATTAGTCATTAATTTCTTCAAACGTTAAAGTTAGATATCTGTATGCTCCAGGCAAGCTGGAAGGTAGACAAAAAAGGGCTGCTGATCCAATTTGGTCATTGACCTTTCATTCCATTGATTCAACGGTGACACAAAAGGGCTATATTGCAATTTATTTTTTTGTGGGTGGTGCAAATAACACATTTGTTTGGAAAGAGCAGCAAATAATTTTGCCTGTATTACCACCACTGGGACAATCCACTTCTAAGTGTCAAGTAGAGACAAATTTGCTTTTACTTGTGCATAGAATCTGGTTTGGTGTACCTTGCAGTTAAACCTTACTTGTTTGAATTTTATCTTTTTTAGTCGTCGTGTTACTTCGTATTGTATGAGACTTGCTAAAGACCTTTTTTAACAACTGCTCCAATGACTTTTTTAGCGTTCTTTTTATTTTATTGTTTCTCAGCTAGGAAATAGTAAATCTTAGGTCGTAAGCCAGCAGGCCGAGGTCGTAAGCCGAATGCTGAAAGATTCATAAATGCAGCGTCCATTGAATTTATCCTTTTATCATCACTTTGCAATGACTTCGCAAATGGTGGAAGCGTTGATTTAACGGTGAAAAGGAGAAAAATAGAAAAGAAAAAACGGCAAGAAATTATTTTAAAAATTAAAAAAGATATGTTAAAAATAAGAATAATATTAAAAGGTACAAACGAACTATAAGATTGAAAAAAACATAAAACAAGAAAATGAATAAAAAAGTAAAAGGAACAAATAGATTTAATAAAACAAAACAAAAACAATCAATTAAAAGCGTAGTAACAACTTAAAAGAAAAGAAGTTCGAAAAATGTTCGAAAAAATATCAAAAAGAACTACTTAAAACAAAAAAAATTCACTACAAATTTTCTACGCTTTTCTGTATCCACCAATTGTAACAAATATAATTTATTTTATTTTGTAGAAGTTTTTGTATTTGCCTTTTCGTTACGTAATTTTTGTTTTCCTTTTGCAGTTTTTGTACTTGCCTTTTCTTTTGCGTAAAGTTTGTTATTATTTGTGCCGTTGTTGCTAATGATTTTTATTGTTGTTTTAATTGAGTGTTTTCATATTTTTTTGTCTTTTTATTTAATTTATTATAGCTTAGTCATTATTTTTTTATAATTAATTTAATTTACACTTGCTTTCACTTATTAATATTACTGTTGAATTTTTTTGTTTGTTTGTTTATTTTCCAAGGACTATGTTTAAACTATATGAGTGACACCTAACCTAATTTTGTAAAATTATAAAAATTCGTAATTTTCAATTTTTGGTTAATAAATATCCTGTATCTTTCCCACAATCTTTTCATTACCTTCATTAAAACGTGGGTGATCGTTTCGATATTCACTAAACTTTTCTGCTCAGAGATTTCTATCATGTTTTTGTAAATATCATTGGTCTCTACATTAAATAATAATAATTCAGTATAAAGTAAGTGGGCTTTTTGACCATATTTAGCTTTGATTTGTATCAGTAAAAAGGAGGTAGGTTTTTTGACCACTTTTTTTTTGATCTGGTTATACCACAAGTTATTCATAAGTTATTATACCTTGAAGAATCAAGGACAGCTTGTTAGATATAAATAGGCTGTTTCAACTTAAGCTTTATTAAATGCTTTTGATGGAGAAATTGTCTTTAATTAATATTTTATAACTTATATAGGAAGGGTTGGCAACCAGTTTTCTTAGTCTGTCATCTTCACTGGATTAATCTTTCAGCTTTACAAAATCAACGCATATAAGCTTCTCAAGGTTTTCAATAGTTTTACCAAACACGCTGTTGTTCACGAACTAAAAAATTCATTCTTAAACACTGATTTTGATTTGAATCACTGTTTTGCTGAATATATTGTGCCATCAATCGTTCTTGTCTAAATTTGATAGCTCCATGAATTTTAGCGACATTCATTCCAAGCAATAACGCGCAATTTACTTTTCTTTATATTTTAAATTTGGTACAAGTTTTTCACAGAAAAAAAGGCTTTAATTTTATATACATAATCACACAGGAAGCTATTGCGGTTGACCTCTTGCTTATTTAAGAGAGTCTAGAAAAGTCACACACACACACACACACACACACACACATAATAAATTAACGTTGAGCTTCTCAGATCACTTTTTTGTGATATTCACTGAGACATTCTTATGAAATTGCTATCCTATCAGGAGCTTAAGGGTAATCGTTGTAAATGTTATGCAAATTTTAAGAGTACTCATTGATAGCCTAGAGTAGAAAATCTTCTGGAGCATCGTGTTGCAAGAGTTTTCTCAAAAATTTTAAGCAAATTTTAGGTTACTTATTGATAGCCTCTACTATAAACTGTTCTGGAGCAGGTGTTGCAAGTGTGTTTTCTGATGTGAAACCATAAAGGAAGGACTCAAACAATTTATTGGCGTCGACTTTAAAATTCGATCCGTATTTTGAAAAATTTTATTTATGGGTAAAGAATCCTCCAACTGGTATTTGCTGCATCATGGATTAGCTTTAACGATTGTTTGTATTAATATAAAAAATATAGCTTTTAGTTTATGTAATATCATAGTAGGCACGCTTTGGGTTATTTGCCTTAGCAAAGCGTTTTCTTACAAATGAGATATCACCTCCTAACTCTTTTTAACAAAAAAGATGCGCGTCAATGTCAGCTAAAAGCTCGAGATTAACTTTTGTCTTTTTCAGTAGGGTGTCCTATGGCATTCCTGAAATGCTAAAGTAGCCGAGGCGAAGTAGTTAGAGCTCTGGCTGAGATCCAAAAGGTTCTTTTTTCGACGCCGGCTCTAACCCAATAAGCGATATTGGTTAGAAAGGAGGCTTGATTTTTCTGGTTAAATGCTTCTCCGCGATGCTCTGTAATAAAACCGATAGGTCTTCTTGAAGCATTTTAATATCTAAAATGAAAAAAAAAAAAATAGTTATGGGCTGTGTGTTATAGTATATCATTTATATGCTCATATATATTTCAATTACATTGGCTAACAGCTTCACATTAATCTGAAAATAAATTTTGAGATAACCAACGAAAGTCTTACAGCCAAAGGTCTTCCAAACTTTTTATGCATGTTAATAATTTTGAATTTTTATTATTCTTCAAGCCAGTTTTGAGTAGAAAACTTTTTTAGATAATAAATATGCTTTATTAAATCTGTCAAACTAATGACATAATTATTAAAATAATCACCTTTACGACGGAGTTGTGTTGCTATGTGTTAATCCATTTTTTGTTAATACCAAGTCATGATTTTTCAATAATTTATAAGGTAAGTAGTTCATAAAATGTAAGCTATTGGTGAAAGAAAGATGGCATACACTAATGGTCATATATATTTTTATTGTAATCCGGATGGCGTTTATTACTTCATCAGTTTTACTGAGAGCTTTAATGATAAGGTGGCTATCATGACCTGTTAGGTTGTGAAAGACTATCGGGGCCTCAGTTTTGTTTGGGTAGATGCGTTTTGTTGGTTGCATTCATTGTGAGCAGCACCTCGGTATTTTCCCCTTCCTATAGAAATAATCTCATACTTTGTCATTGCCAAGATGTTAATTACAAATGCAACAATCGACAGTTTCTGTTGTGAATAGGCTAATGTATATTTCATACCGTTGAAATGCGGTGGAAAACTTCCTGGAAAAGCTTCAAGTTGACCTGGAAGAATTAAGCGAGGTTTTTAAAAACCCTGAGACAATGGTTATGACTATTGGCAACGAAGAAGCCAATAGTCATAACCATTCTCTCAGGGTTTTTAAAAACCTTGCTTAATTCTTCCAGCTCAATTTGAAGGTTTTCCAGGAAGTTTTCCACCGCATTTCAACAGTGTTACATAACTATGTAATTAAACAAACAAATACGTGCAAAGAGAAGGGGGTGTTAAATACAGCAAATATGTACAAATACAAATACAGCAAAATAACTTTTACCTTTTATCTGACTATCTTTTATCTTTCCTTAAACTAGATTTCTTCTTTTTAATATAAGAATTTTTTGTTTAAAAAATTACCACCACGTTTTTCAATAAAATAATGTCAAGTTGACTAAAGGCGCTTTTGTTTTTAATGCTTTGAAAAAAATATGCGTTAATTAAAGAAGGTTAGTTTTGTAATAAATAATGTATCCGCACATAGTGGAGGGTTTTTGTTACAGTTGCGTACTAGAGAGGAGGGAGGGTCCTAAATCAGTATTTTTTCATTGCACGTACTTTATGGATGCCCTCTAACAAAATTTAGAAATATTTCACTACATTAAATAATTTATCTAAGATTTTTTGCTGCATCAACAAAGCATTGGGCTAGTCAAATAAAATAATTAAAAATTACCCTGGAGACGCCAATTAAAATTTTGTGTTAAAAGTGAAAAAGTCACAAAACACCAGATTAAAGAAACTACTCTAGCACTTAAAGAATTTAAAAATAACCACCGCGATTGTAAAACTCTTGCTGCATCTTTATTAAAACAAAAAAGTTCTTATGAACTTATTGTGTTGATAAAGGTTTGGTTTCACTTGTTACAATGCATCACATTTTTAGCCATTTGCTTCAGCAAAAAGATAGAGCAATAAATATTTCATTACAACATACAGGGCTATTTAATTATTGCTTGATGATTTTATAAATAACTTCGAATAAGTTGTGAAAGAAGCGCAAGAATTTTAACAATTTTAACCGCTGTATATATAAACTAACTAAAAACTAAAATTAAAGCGCCTTATAACTGGTAAATGAACTCTTTTTTATTATTTTTGAGAGTGTTGATGAGAAAGACACGCACGATAAAAGGTATGTGTGATAAAACACAATTTTTGAAAGCGCAATCTTAACCTTACAACAGAATATAATATAAAAAATGTTTCTTTTCTCAAACACTTTACTCCGATCACCTTTACACCGTATCAAACTAGATGGCTTTAATAAATGCAAGTATAAAAACAAAACTAAAATAAGTTTTAAAAAAATTTGAAAACTTACTTCTTCTATTTTTAAATATTATTCTAAGTCTAACTAAAATTATAATAAAGAAGCAGTTCTTGTTCTATTAAAGAGCAACTGACAAACATCTGACAATGTAGAACCCATGCATCGTCCTCGTGCACGCAAAATTTCTACCGCAAATTTCACAATGTTTTTTTTTAAACTACTTTTGGGAGTTTCTAATTTTCTTTTTTTGCATTGTGGATTGTAATTAGATTCATCAGTTTCTGAAACATCATTTTTATCAGAAGAATTTTGAAAAATTCCAAGAAAATTCGAGTACGCATCTTCTTCATCTTTAGTTGAGAAAAAAAGTCCACCAGCTAATACATTAAGTTGAGCAATAAAAGAATCATCTAACAATTTATTTTCTGAATGAGGAAGGGCAAGAGAATTTTGATTAATTAATATGTTTTGATCACGACGTAAACGAGGTGCAAACATATGTAATCTTATACCACAATTTTTGTTGATTAAACGAAACATTGGAATTAGCTCATTTGCCTCATAAGAACTAATCAAAATATAGGTATCATGGTCAGAATTATTCTTAGGAGAAACTACTATCACCCAAGAAATCTCAAAAAGAAATTCATCTCCTCTCTTAGTATCTTTAATAACCATAGTGAACTCCTTTGAAACCATAAAGGAAGGACTCAAACAATTTATTGGTGTCAACTTTAAAATTCGATCTGTATTTTGAAAAATTTTATTTATGGGTAAAATGTCAACAAGACCTTCATGATTTATATTACCAGTTTTGACAAGTTCTACAATTTCTTTTGACAAATTTGGTTTATGTGGATTTTGACGAATAGGACGATTGACCTGACGTTCTTCTTCCAGCTCAGCTTCAAGTTCTCTTTCTTGCTCTTCGTTAAGGATACTTGCAAAACGTTTGTATTCAGATACATATTGATTACAGCGAAAAACAATATTTTCTCCAATTGAGGTTATTGTTTCTACAAAGGTTTTGGTTGCTTCGTTGTTTTCCGTAAAAAAAATAACTCGTTTATTCAAACTATTTTGAACAATTTTAGGAACAGTTTCTAATGACCGAGTTCCTCCGTAAAAACTTTCCAGATTTATCACTTCATCTTCAGAACACCTATAACCAAGTTTTTGAAGACTATCTATATTTAAGCTTTTTTTACGCATTTTATTTTTAAATATAGAAAATTCAACAGCTTCTTTAGTAGCATATCGAAGTCCTTGCAAAGACCAGTGCAAAAAGCCGTCGCGAATAGCATTACAGCTGTTACTAATTGCCCATTTTAGGATATCAGGAGTTTCAGGAATTTTGTCACAAGTTATCATTTGATTTACAATAGATATGTGGACGTCCCTGGAGGCGTAGAAATAAACTCTGTGTCCATTTCCCAGCATTCGCATACGCATACATGCTTGAACAAGGCGGTCTTTTGTAAGTCCCTCACCCAAAGTTACACAAGCAGCTGCTGGAACAGGAAACTTTAAATCTGTTCCCCTAGTATGAATATCATCTAAATATACAACACACCTATTGAGTTTGTGAAAGTATGGAGAAACAGAAAGTAAAGAGGCACGACCTTTTCTATCATAAACCATTATTCTATCTTCCTTGTCAAAATATATTGCTGCAGACACATCAGATGCTAATGAAAGCTTGAGCCATTCCTGGGCAACTTTTTCATTATCCATCTTCAACATTAGCGCACCTACATCAATTAAAACACAAGCTTTTGTTTCAACTAGCTTTTTCAAAATACATTCTTCTATACTATCAACACACGAATTTTTGTGATAATAGGTTTTATTTTCTGGTTGAAGTAAAAAGCTTAAAACCATAGCATTTGTACCTAATATTTTCGGCAAATCTTTTTGTCTAATGTTTAATGGAAAAAGCAATTGTAATTCATTTGTGCCACTGAACCCGGTAGTGTAATTTTTATATTTCGACCCATGATATTTTTTCAAACATAAATCCCATGCCGATGTTGAAATCTTGTAGGGAAACTGTTTTGCTTCTCGTGGATAAACAACTTGATTCAACCAAAAGTTTATGACACTCATACTGTAACTTAATATAGAATATAGCTTTTCTTTTTGTTCAATACTGTCTAGATTAACGCCATTCAGTTCGCGCAAATCGTTTGGTACATTATCAATTCCAATAGATGTAATCCATTGTTCATATTGAACTTCTTTGTGTGTGCATTTTTCTAAATTTACAAATACCTCATCAAGCTGGTTTTTACTAAGGCCACTCATATAATAACTAATTTGTGTCAAAATAATAGCCATATCAGGATGACCAAACTCAGTTCTTTCGGAAGCAACATCTTTAGCGCGATATGGTACAGCCATTTTTGAAGATGTTTTTGAAAGACTAACGCCAAAGTTAACTCTCCAACGTTTTTGAAGTGCCATATGTAAAACTTCAAAGAGAAGAAGTCCACGTAAAACTAACAACTTTTCTTTTAAAAAAGTATTCTTTTTGAAAAGTTTTGATAAATATTTGTTGCTCTCAAGATCACTGATGTCATTAGAGGTAATAAATAATTTAGCAAGCTCTTTATCACGTTGTTTAATTTTTGTTGCTATTGAAACTTCTGGAACCTCATTATTAAGAATGGAGTCAACAATTAAACAACACAATTCTTCATACATATTTTTGTTGCTGCTAATAAAACGAATACGTGAAAATGAATCGTATCGAGTATTGTCTACATAAAATTCAATATAGTTTTCTCCGTATTTTTTGAACATGTTTTCAATAAATTTATTAACTAATTTTAAGACTGCTTGAGAAATTATCCATCTCAGTTCACCACCATCAACAAGTAGCTGTTTATCAATTGTATAAATAACCTGATATTTAACGTTTAATATCTCATCTGCTTCATCCAAGATGTCACGAACATGTTTCTGAATCCAGCACCGCAATCGATAAAGCTTTTTTGCATTTCGAGATTTTTTACGACAATGCTCAAATGTTTTTAAATTAAGGGATAAACGGTATTCAGGTGTTGTCAGCATTATTCCACGCCCAAAAAGACATTTTCGGTAAACTCTCAGTATCTTTGAAGGATTCATGTTCAAATCTCTGCTACATGGAAGTATATAAACTCTTTTGTTAAGAAGTCCACCAAGTTTATCTGAAAGTAATTCAAAGTTTGTGTTCAAAAGAGGACGTAATACATTTACTCTAACAACGTGCTTCGACGTTGCTAAAGAAATTGCAAGTAAAGGTACAATAACACTGGTTTTTCCTTCTCCCATGTTTAATTGTTGAACAAAGTTTTCATTTGCAGATATCATGCTCTGAGCAACATCAATCTGAATGGGACGAATTAGGAAATTTGCTTCAAGTTCAAAAACAAGCCACTCAGGATTTGAAGAAGGAATCCAATACTCATGACCTATGTTAATTATTTCTTGATAGAGTGCAGCATTTAAAGTATTATTTTGAATTAGCTTAAGGCATCGAATAGCTCTTTGTTCATTTGTCCAGGATACAATTAATGCACCAATGCGATTAATAACACTTTGCGGAACTTCATATTTATCATTAATTGAAAGTAATGTGTATGCTTGTGATTTTAATGGTAATATACATGGAATTATAGTAACTGGGGTAACTCTTCTCCATAATCCTCCATATAATAGAGCAAAATCAAAATAGTTATCATTTTGAGGCATAAAGGCATCTTCTACTTCTTCCCACAAACTCTTTGATTTACTGGTAAATAAACAACTTCGACATTCATAAATTATTTCATTATTTTCAAAGTCTTTTTCATTTAAATATGAAAGTTTATTTTCTTGAATATTTGTACAACTGTTTGTTAGATTAATTTTCATAAAGTTTGATATGTCATCATAGCAATTATGGTCATCCGTCAAATTTTGAAGAAGTGACAATAACTTTTCAGATTGATTTTTTCTATTTAAGGTATCACAATTGTTTTTAATATTGAACATTGGTGCAGAAGATTTATTTTGAAACAAACTTATAGCATCCGGGTTTTCTTTAAGATTTTTAATCGGAACTTTGATTTTGTACGCGCTTGAAGAAGATTGATAAGTACATTTTGAATCCGATAACGGAACATGAATTTGATTAAATAATTTTGCATTGCCACATTTAAAATGCAAGTTATTTAAACGGATTTTACATTCTACTTCACCTAAAAATGATTTCAGTTTATCATTGTTATTCCATCTCAAAAACAAGTTCTTGACTTTTTCTTCTATTTCATCAATATTAACGATATCTTTTAATGTAATCGTTAATTGTTTTCTAGCAAACATAGTTGTTTGATTATTATTGGTATTGGATATTATAGACTCACCAATTGAATGAAAATCTACAATTTTTGTTTCCCATTGTTTTTGAGCCATATCTCCTATTGTATCAATTGCATTTTGTTTAAAATTCTCAAAACTTTTTTCGTCCTCTGAACACTTTTCGTTAAGATTGATATCATTGAATTCTTCGTTAATTACTTTGTGAATTTCTTTTAAATTGAACTCGGTCTCGTTAAGGTGCTCATATTCTCTTACAGACGGAGGATTTACTTGAATTTTAAGTAAAACTACTGCTAAAAGACTAAACAACAAGTCTTTATTTTCGCCTTTAAAAGCTAATAAAGATAAGAAAAGACAAAAATCAAAAAAGTCTTCATGAACATTTTGAGCCAAACCATATAACTGTAAGTAATTGTCAAGCAGATCAAAATTTTCAAGTGTAAACACGGATGATAATGAAAATACTAGTGGACCTTTTATACTTTCTTTATCTTTGACAAGAGTCCATAAATTAGAAGGAAGAAAACTAACACCATTTCGTTTATAATAATCTTCCATAATTAACCGTGAAATATTACTCTCTTCACAACCATTAGTGTAAGACCACGCAATTTCTCTTTTCGGAACTCCGCCAATGAACTTCTCGTTTTCAGCGTCTAAATGAGCGCATGAGTTTAACTGTGTTTTATAACGCCAATATGCTCTTTTCGTAAAGATGTTTTCATGTTGCATGGTTTTTTGTTCAATTGTTGGAAACAGTTTTTTATACATATCAGCACGATAAAGCAAAATATTCGACGCTAAAGCCAAACTCTCGTAGCCATAAGTTGAGTAAAGTTTTGGAAACCATGCGACAGATTGCAATTGTTGCGAGTCCACGTAATTTTTTATGCGTTTTGGAGCAAGTTTTGAAATACTATTTAAGGTATGTATTGCATTTTGATCAAATGGTCTGCATGAAAAAGTACGTCCAATTTGCAATAAACGCATTGAAGATTCTGTTCCAGTTAACTTTGTAAATGGATCTGGAAGTGAACTAGAGGTCGCAGCATGAAGAAGTGAGAGATAAAGCCAAGCTTCATGATTTGCTGGGCCACGGAGTTCACATAGCCGGTCGTCAATGTTGTAAGAAAAATAAGGTGGAGAAAGTAATTTATATAGATTAATTCTTACCATTTGATGACTGGAAGACTCTATTAGCTCAATAGCTGCTGAATGCGGAATAACTAACACTTTATGTTGACCAAGATAATTGCTATCAACAATTGGTTTATCCTCATGCAACAAAAGACTATTTTTTAGTCCAATAAGTGTTCCAATATTACCTTGATCATTGGCTACAATTAAACCCACGTGTTCCTGAGAAAATAACTTTCCCGTTTTCACTTCAACTTTAAAACTTAGATCCATTCGAGGTAATTCTGCGTTAACTGCAAAGTTTTGCTTTTTTTTTGTTTGAATCTGTTCTTTTTCTACTTGCATGTTTTCCTGTTCTGTAAAAAATTGTTCTTGATCTGTTTGCATATTTTCTGTTTTTTCTTCTTTTGTTTCTAAATATTTTTTTTCTGTTTGATTCTGCTCTTTATATGTTTTTGGTTGTCCAAATTTATTTAGCTGTTGTTGACTTTTTTGAAACTTTTCTTGTATACTATTTTTATGATAACTTACCCATATATGTACATATTCTCTAAGTTCAAGGCGACTTAAACAGCTATAAACTTCCTTGAAAGTGTTGCTATTAATATCTACTAAGTATCGCTTCCTTTGTAAATCGTATAAAGTTTTATATTGTACATTAAATTGATATGGGAAGTGGTCTTCAGATTTAGCATTAAAAAAATTAGCGTCATCAAATCTAACGGGTCGAAAATAAATAATGTTAGTGTTTTTACACAACCAGTGACTGTAATTATCAATAAAAAGGTTTGGAAAAAGTCCGTTAAACACTTCAGAAGGAATCAGTTCGTACTCGTTACCTAGGCTGGACCGTTCCACAACAACTTGTCCGTGTGTTCGATTAGAAAACAAAAATCTCGAGCCTTGAAAATTGTGAATACTTACAAATGTAGAATGTTGTTCAGCAGATGGTTGCACATCAAAAACATGTTCACCAAAAGTTCTTTGGTAAACAGATGATTTTGTAATGATATCTGGAAGCCGTCCAACAGGATTTCCATTTACAAGAAACTTTCCACTCAAAACATTAACTTCTAATGTTACTGATAAATTATCGGAAACAAATGTGTTATAATACCATGTTTGAGATGGTGGTAAATATGGTACCCAAAGATTACTGCAACTACCTTTGCAAAAATCTGCCCAATGAATAGTAAGAAATTTACTAAATATATATGCTTTTTCTAAAGCAAACGTGTTCCTTGCAATATTTTCAAAACGCAATCCTATTTGTCTGACCCGTCGAAGCAAATTTTTTCTCTCTGTATCAAAACAATTATTACCTAAATAAATATTATCGTGAATTCGAGCTACTGAATGCAGCCAATCAACCAGCGATTCTTTATTAATTATATATTCATAGCATCTATCAACGTCAAAAGTAAGCGCTGTAAATGCAGCGACATCAATTAACTTTAAACGCATTTCTTGGATTTCACTTAAGTTTGCTGACGTCAATTTAGAAAGTAAATGTTCAATTTCAACAGCCCATATTTGAGCAATTGAACGGCATTGTAATAAAAGTTTAAAAGCTTCGAAACGAATTTCAGCACTTGACAAAGAAAATATTCTTAGAGTAATTATAATAACTATATGGAGTTGATTGTGTTTTTTCCAGTTTTTTTTAATACTTTCTAAAAAATTAGATAAAGATTCTATTAACACATGACAAAATCCATCATTTTGAAGATCAGAGTGACTTTCAAAATAAAAAACAGGATCATTAATATCATTCATTATTGTCATATTATCGTTTTTAAATGCAGGTCCTGCTTGCCATAGTGCTTGTGCAATCAAAGCAAACACAGTTGGATTTTCAAAACTTAATGAGCGCATTTCAATTGCCTTGAGCAATTTTCTAAGTTGTAAACAATGACCAGCACGTAATGAACCAAAAGCTTTATATTCATCGAGTTTAAGATTCAAAGGACAGTTTACTTGAGAAGCCAAAACTTCGTTTTCTGTATGAGTTGTTCCGGCAATCCATGTCTCATCAATTATATAAGATTTGTTCAAAGCTTTCATTGTGTAAAATTTTTTTTTTATTTGTTTATAATTAACAATATTACATTCAACGTCTTCATTTTTATACTTTATAAAAAGTTTAATAGTAAGTCCACATGGTACGAAAACATCTGAACAAGAATTTATTAGTCGGAGTCTAAAGCGGGATGACGATATCAATGCAGCATCACTTCCAATGGAAACTAAAGATTTTAAGCATTCTGAACTGACCCATGAACTCAACTGCGGATGTGACTTCCATTTCTGTTTAATACAAACCTTTTGAAATTGTTTTTCGTCTAATTTTTTATGAACCAAAAACAGAGCATCACGAAGACATCGTATACTGACTGGTATAGACAGTTCAAAGACAATAGCATTTTGTTCCCAGTCGCATTCAGGAATTGGATCTTCATATCTATCAATTGTCATAGAATAAGCTTCTTTATATGTTTCACATTCACAGCATCTTTCATATGCTTTACAAAATTGAAGGTGACTTCTTTTCGGATGCCTTGCTATCAAACTGTTGTAACGATCAAAACTTTGTTGAAACTCTCTTTTTTTTTTTTCACGTTGATTCTCAGCATACAAAAGAATATCTCTTCGTATTTGTTGCATTGCTTCATTTTCATTGGCTAGCCTTGGTCCAAATGAATTCTCATTTACTTTGTTTGTTATGATGCTTTGGTGAGTGGCAAGTTTATTTCTTTTCAAAAAATAGCCTTTAACAGAATGTAAATACCTCATATCTTCAAGTAATGGTGTTAGTAAGTTATCAAAGTACTTATCTTCAAAACTACTATGATATTTAGCCAGTAAAGGACATTTTTGTAAAGCAATTGAATCCAATGCGGCAGTTATTAGAAGTAGCGTTAAAACCATTTGGCTTAATCCAACTGGATCAGAAGCGTAGAAGGCTAAACTTATTTCAAGATATTTATAGAACAAATCAAACAACTGGGAACTGTTTTCAAGAAACTCTGTGATATTTAGCAAAAAATCTTTCCACAACACCGTTCTAACCCACACTTCAAAATCATAAAGTTTTATTTCTGTTTCTTTGTTTTGATTGGAGTTTTCAAGGAAGCTAATATCAAATAGAAAATTTACACTTCCAAAACAAGTATTGCGGCTCATACATTTTGGATTTTTTATATCCACTTTTAAGTTGCTTTCTTGTTTAAATGCTTGCTTTATCCGAGTAATTGTCGAATTATTCAAGTTATGAATTATATGTTCACATGGGCGAAGCTCTAATATATTAACAATTGCAAATTTGGAACAACTTCCTTTGTGGTTAATCCAGCGAATGTCTGCTTCTTGTCTCATTCTTTGCAAAATATCACATCCATTTTTAATTACAATATTTATCCATGTAATTGTTTGGTTAGATAATTCCACGTTTTGGTTGGAATTGTCAATATAATTTTTCAACTTTATCATTCTTCTACTTACCTTGCTTAGCATCTGCATAATGATATCATTATCATCAAAATTGCCAGGTATATCTTTAAGAAAACTAGTCATGATATGAATCATCAAAGATTTGTAAACAACTGTTCCTTCATTTTTTCCAAGCTCTGTCACAAGCATTATTTGAAGAACACATTTAATTGCAAACCACTCTCCAGAACGACGCCAAGGGTTTCCTATTCCTTTTTCATATAAAACTTCGTGTCGTATTACTTTATGAACACGATCAAAGTCTTTATCTTCTGGTATTGTTCCAGACATTGCTCCCAACAACCAAGAAATGACAAACACAGGTTCAGCAACATCAAAATAATCAGGATATTTAACACCAGCTTTTACAGCTGTTGTCAATGTACTTTCCGACACTTTGTTGCACAATATAGCAACTTGCCTAGAAAACGCATCAGATAACAACCGATCAAATGGAATTGAAACTGCTCGTTCTGGAAATGTCTGAAACAAATCTCCTTCAATCAAAACCTTTTCATTACTTGGTAAAGCTCTAAACACACTCATAAGAGCATTTTTATTGTCTTCAGATAGTCTAACAGTTATTACAGAATTATGAGCTCGAACATATATAGCAAATGTTTGACCGGGCTCCAAAGCAACAAGTGAGTCCTTAACTTTAACTTCATTAACTGAACTGCATTGTATACTTTTCCAAATTTCCATTGTCTTTCGAACGGAATTTAGACCCGATATAGGCGTGTTATCGTTAGGTAAATAACTATAGACAAGCTTCACTAACGTTCCAGAACAACTTTCCTCTTCTTCTCTGCGTGGCAGTTGTCGAATGAGAAATACATGATGAATGAACAATTCCATTTGGTCATTTTTTTCAATATGGAAATATTTTCTCTCCATTCACAAGATTTTCTAAAAACCAATTTTTATGTATACTAAAAAGTATTATCGCACTAACACGTCTAATTTTTTTAATCAATAAGAATTATTTTATTTAACAAAGTAAAATAGTATTTTAGTACGTTTAAAATAGTATTTTAGTAAGACTAATTCAAATCTTACTAAAATAAGTCAAATTCTCAGTTTAATCTCATCTATTTCTTTTTTAAAATACTCATTCAAAAGAGAATAAAAAAGATTAAAAACTTAGCAAAAGTTTTTATTTTTACAAATTATAAAAATGGAAAACTAATAACAATAGTAATAATAATAACAACAATAACAACAACTATAATAATAACAATAAAATTATAATAACAATAGTAATAATAATAACAACAATAACAACAACTATAATAATAACAATAAAATTATAATAACAATAATAATAATAATAACAACAATAACAACAACTATAATAATAACAATAAAATTATAATAACAATAATAATAATAATAACAACAATAACAACAACTATAATAATAACAATAAAATTATAATAACAATAATAATAATAATAACAACAATAACAACAACTATAATAATAACAATAAAATTATAATAACAATAATAATAATAATAACAATAATAACAATAATAGTAATAGCAACAACAACAACAACAACAGAAATAACAACAACAATAGTAATAATAATAATAAGAGTAATAATAATAATAATAATAATAATAATTATAATATTAATAATATATATATAATATTATAGTTAATATATACATATATATATGTATATATATATATATATATATATATATATATATATATATATATATATATATATATATATATATATGTATAAAATAAATTATTTCTGAAATTTATCTAAATCAAGAATTTTTTTTTTATTATAAATGAGGAATTCTTTTCCCGCTAATTTGAATGGTTTAGGTAGAATAGTTTGATAAATGATTCCAGAATTAAGTTAACTTTTAACCATACGCTTTCTTTTGAAAATTTATTTTTTGGAACCAAAACTAGATTCAAAGAATGTTAGGTTAGGAAGCATCTAAAATTATGTTGACAAGTATACATAAGTGGGTTATCCAAAAGTGTGCAAAGAAGGGGAGTGTTAGTTTCTAAAAAATAATACCTTTTTTTTTTGACTATTGACAAATACAAAGGCCAATAGATTCCCGTTATATTTACATCTAAATAGTTTTGGAAAAAAAGAAAAAGTCAGCAGTTTATAAATTTTGCAGTTATAAAAACAAATTTCTTTCTTTTGTTAATTTACTTATAAATTAATGTGGAAAGGTAGAGCTCAATGTTGGTATCTAATTAGAATTGATGGCTTATATTTTCTATTTTGATAATTATTTGTAGATGCCATTACATTAAAAATTATCAGTAATTGGATAAACTGAACACTGTGACTAGGTTGCTTTGATATTGTAGATAAAATCTCTGATAGAATACCTTTTCTGAAAATCTTTTAGGAATAAAAAATTGAACACCAAAGCAAACTAAAATTTTAACAACTACTTTCAATGAATTTGCAAATCTTTGTAAATTTGGAAAGAAATAAACATTGTATACTTCAACCTTTCATCAAAACTTCTTTCTTATTAATCTATAGATTTTTTCTACAATTTATTAAATTAGAGATTCAATCAACCAACAAAGTCTATTTTTACAACGTTAAAATATAAAAAAAAGGAAGCTATTTTTAAAATTTATGAATAAGTAGACAATATCAACCAATTCATAAAGTTTTAAAAATGGCTTCTTTTTTTTTATATTTTAAGGTTGTTTTTTAAATTTAAGCAATCAAAAACCATATCCTCCATAACAAAAATTTCTGTAGTTCAAGCTGCTTCTGGTGACAGTTAAATAAGATGATTCTGATGGCATACTAAACAAAGGTCTGTAGATCCAGCTGTTTCTGGTAAAAAAAAATACTGTGGAAAAAATATTTCTTCTTAAAGCTTAACAACCAAATACAACACAATTTTCACCATGTATATTAAGAAAAAACAATTTCAATGAAAATAAAAAAAGTTCAAAAACAATCTTTCTATGCAGGTTCAGAAGTCCGAAAACAACACCAAACAGTATGAAAAAGTTAAAATAATGCGCTTTGTTCGCTTTTAAACTATATTTTTCTTATAACAATAGTTTTGCTTAATTTATTTTATGATAATGTTTTATTGTTATTTTATTGTTGTTATAATTATACACTTATACTTGATTATTATTATTATGTATTGGAACCATTGAGTTTGCACTAATTTTTACAAACTATATGTCATCTTTTTTCAGATTTTTCACATTCTATTACCGTTTTATGCCAGGCTTTTCTGATTAGCATTTTTTAAATGCTCACATAAGACTATGCCATTTGAGTTGAAGCTAAACTAAAATCTATCAACTTAGAATATCAATTTACAATATCATCTAGATTATATAGTAATGTCAAGGTATCTTGAAACTAAATCTAATTTAAGAGATACTGTTACAGATCCTTATAATTTCGACGGTTCAACTAATTGTAAATACTATGAGACTATAAAAACCATTAAAAAACTAATCAAAATTCAGATTTTTATATTTATCTCAACATTGCTTCCTTACCATTTCACATTGGTATTTGCTGCAGTTTTTTTAGCACTCTTCATACATTACCGATGGCAATAAGTATTAATAAATCCAATTTATATGTAAACAATATAAACATAACATTCTCTTACAAAATTTTAGAATCAGTTTCGTATCTTTTTGTTATATCCATTATTCATTGAAAATGATATACTCAAATGACGTATACAAAGCTAAGATTTAGTTTATGTCATATACATCTGTATGTATATAACATGAATTTAATCTCACCTTTGCATATGTCATTTGTGTATGTCAATTTCAATAAATTATGAAATTACCTAAAAAATACTAAACTGATTTTCTGCTCTTTTGCAAGAGGCTGTTTATATATATATATATATATATATATATATATATATATATATATATATATATATATATATATATATATATATATATATATATATATATTTATATATGTATGTACATATATGTATATATGTGTATGTATATATATGTATATAAATATATCTATCTATATATATATATATAAATAATATGTATATATATATGTGTATATATAAATATATATATATATATATATATATATATATATATATATATATATATATATATATATATTATATATATATATATATATATATATATATATATATATATTGAACTATAGTAACCTTATGATTTATAAATTTTTTGTATAAACAATTTTTGCAACAATAACAAAAATAGCACACATTAAAGGACCTCTAACAGGTGATGCGGAAGTTATCGGACAAAATAAAAACGTCAATAACTTATTTATAAATAAAAACACAAACTTCTATTATATTTTTTTTAAACAAAGCATTTATCTTTTAATAAAAATATATTATTTTTTATATGAAAAAACACCACCATCTGCAATTGATCTCAATTTCGCTCTGACGCCTTTCATATGTGACTGTAAAAAGTTTAAATCAATTTCTTTTAGTTTTAGTTTAATGCGATCAATCAAAACTTGCTCTGTTGAAGTTTGCCAATCTCCCTAGTAAACCTTCTGTGCCAAATGTCCCCAAATATTTTCAATTGGGTGTGCTTGAGGCACATTTGAGGGATTGGATTCTTTATCAACGTAACAGACATTTTGATCCATCCAATTTAGAGAATCTTTACAATAATAAAAACTTGCTAAATCTGGCCAAAATAAATAGTTAAAGTCTCCATGATACTTGTGAATAAATGGAAGAAGTCGTTATTCTAAACATTCATTAATATTGATTGATGAATTGATTGCTACAACCTTGGAAGTGCGAAACAATGGCTCGGACATACCACGGTCAGATATGGCTATCCATATTAATAATATTTTTGAAAATTTCTCTTTTCCTATAAAACGAACACTTTCTGGGCATGTCTTTTTGTTGTTTGTGTAGTATCCAGAATTTCCAGGCATGCTCTCCCCTGCAAAACAAAAGTATTTTTTGTCATCGATGACTTGAAGCGATTTTGTGTTATAGAGTTGGTTTACTAGTTTCCTGCTTCTTTTCTTTGCCTTTATTTGTTGTTCTATAGTGTATTTTGGAGTCTTTTCACGTTTTCTATATTTAATATTCTTTTTTTTTTAATTGACGACCAATTGTTGATTGATTTACACCGAATTTAGTACCTATTTTTCTCTGACTGACCCCTTTTCGATTGTTGACAAGTCTCGTAAATTCGTTAATTTCTTTTCTCTAGTTCAGGATGTCGGACGACTAGGGTGCTTTCTATCAGAAAACGATTGAACAGTTTAAAGTCTTTTTAGGCTATCATATATTGTACCTCGAGCAAATCCTTCCTTTTCAAAATGATTTACGATTATTTTTTTTTATATTAGGTTTATTTACAAAAAAACATATTTAGTCGCTTTCGTAAAGATTCTCGTTCAGCTGCATCTAACCTCATTTTAAATAATTGTGTTTGAAATAATAAAGTTTATATTTTAAAGAACGTTTATGCCTACGCATAAAACCACAAAGACTAATTATTATGCTCAAATAATGAAATTAGGATTTGTCCGATAACTTCAGCATCACCCGTTAGTGCTAATAATTTAATAAGTTTAAAATTTAAATTTTTGAAATAATGTATTTTTGACATTGTATTTTAAATAAAACATTTTCAGACAATAAACTTAATATGAATTTCATTTTTATTTGTTTACTGGTTTGAAAAATTTATGTTAATACAAATTTTTAATAATATATATAATATATATATATATGTATATATATATATATATATATATATACATATATATATATATATATATATATATATATATATATATATATATAGATATATATATATATATATATTTTTTTTTTTTTTTTTTTTTTTTTTAATTCACCTTCCCAAAGCCGAGAAGGCCACTACAGATGAGGAGGCTACTTGTGGTTATCACCCTCTCTCAACTCTATAACTTCGAAACACGAACCTTGACGAACAAGGCCGCTGCGCGGAGAAACAAGTTGAGTGCGGTACTACCAGGGACGTGGTGGGTATATATATATATATATATATCATAAAAAAAGTACAATAATCGGCTGCAAATTTTTACATTTTTCTATGAATAATAACAATTTTTTTTGTGGTTATCAAGGTATTCCCAGAAAGCAATACGAACTTATTACAGCGCTTAGCAAAACAAGGTTTTAAATCTGAGCGTCAAAAGGTAAAGTGAACTTTTAAAAAGACATCACGAATTTGCTTTTTTGTTAAATCTTTAAAAAGATAAAGTGAATTTATTTTTAAAAGTTTATTTAAAAGTCTAATTTAAAAGTCTATTTAAAAGTCTATTTAAAAGTCAAACTGAAAGTAAACAAGACATAAACTGTAGAAAATACGGTGCAAGTTATGTTAAATTAATACAAGAATCAGCTTGGGCTTGGAAAGAGTTATGTTTTGGAAAGAGTTAAATTAAATTTACTTTTTTAAATTTATTCTTCCTTTGTATAAAATTCCAATACTTTTAGACACTTTAGTGCAAATGTAATTAATATGTTGTTTCCATCTGATGTTCATGTCAAAAAAAGCATCTAAATTTTAATACTTAATCTTTCCATAAATGATTTGTGTTCATTACTTAAAAATCCATGCGACGATATATATGCGGACAATAGCAAAGTTATTGCAAAATTAGATAAAAAATGTAATATTTCAGAGCTACAAAATGATGTTGACATTATACAAGAACGGTCTAAAATATGAATGATGAAATTAAATTTAGATAAATCCAAGGTTACGCACATTGGCAAGTTAAATCCAAAACATTGATATACTTTTGGACAAGCTGAATTTAAACAAGTTCTTAGCACTACTGAGTTGGAAAAAGATTTAGGAGTAACAATTTTGCCACATATAAAAGGTTGCAAAATTGTTACTCCTAAGTTTAAATTAAATAAGATGTAGCCAAAGCAAATCGTAGACTAGGTCTATTTTCAAAAATATATAAATACAAAACCAAATTATCTTTTTACAATTTTTTAAATGCTTTAAAAAAAATTGAATGACTGGCTCCTCCTAAAAAAAAATTACAAACTAGATATTTTAAGAAAAGCAGATCATTGCACGATTACCTATTTCAAAAATAATCTTCATAAAAATTTCTTCACAAATCGAGTTTTAAAATTATGGAACAAACTGCCTACTTCAGTTGTTGAATCCCATTTTGTTAATGAGTTTAAATTAAAAATAAACAAGCTATGTTTTGCAAGCTAATTGTTGGTTTTATTTAAGTTGTTTCGTAAAATTTTGTAAAACCTGTTATTTGAATCTGTCATTGGCTTGACTTGGCATTAACCTTTTGCAGAAAATATATTATTATTATTATTAAATCTCTTTTCATTTAAACTTGATCAATAAAAATTTGAGGCAAACTATTGGTCAAGGAACCTTTTTTGGAGAGTGGGAAAGAGATTTCGTTTCTCTATAATTATATTTAGAGTTACTTTGTTACATTTGATCCAATATGATACTTTTTGTAGCTCATCATTTATAGTCGGAGTTTAAAAATAACATTTTTAGAGAGGAACTAATTTGTATAATCTGCAAATATGATATTTAAAAGATTTTAGACTTTACAAAAGTCAATCAAGAATAAAAGTGGCTCCAGAATAAAACGTAGTGGATTATCACGCTATATTTCTAAAAAACGGTTTGATATATATATCATTGTAATAGACGAATTGATATATTGATATATATTATTATAATAGAAGAATTGTTTTCAATTTCTTAAATAGCTTCAATAATATTGCAAAACTCAACTATTTATCTCACAATGTTTAAGTTTACGGAGCAAAATATCGTGATCTATAGTTTGAAACGCTTTAGATAGATCAATAAAATTGACTAATGTAATTTGAGACCTTGCAAAAGAATTGTAAAGTTTGTCTACAAGCTGAATACTTGCATGTTCAGTTAAATTATTTTTTTTTTAAATTATCAACAATAATCTATTATACAAAAATCAAATTTTTAAAAATTGATTTGTGTGTAATAAACTACTGCTATTAAAATAATTGTATATTTCATTGTATGTAACTTTTTTTAAATGTTTTGGTAAGATAGAAAGAACAGAAGGGTGGTAATAACTAATATTAGTTTTGTCATATTTACAAATTGGAAAAAATTGGGCATTTTTAACTAACCAGGAAAAAATCTATGATCTATATTATGCTTTAAATGCTTAAAATAACTTTTATCTGCTCATAGCACTCTTTAGTTATGTGTCCATTAATTTCATCAGCTCCTACTGCTTCAACAAATTCATCTACTGCTATGCATTTTTTAAGAGATTTGTAGACTTTTTCAAAACTCTTCAAAGAATAAATCAAAAAATAACTCATTTTCACAACCTTAAAAACTATGTATGGTCGAACATTTTTAAATAAGTTTTTAAAGCAATTTTTTTTATTGCAGCCATTTTGCTATAATTTGTTAATAATTAATTTCTTTATCGATTATTTTTATATCATATTTTTACTAAAATAATTTCTATGCTGGTTTATCTTTCTTAGGTCTATCTTGTCTTTATATAGTTTTGTTTATTAAAACGATATCAATCTTTATTTCAAATGGTATTCACAAGAAAGATTAAAGGAATAAAATAAGGGAAGGTGTTGAATATATTCAAAGTACTGCCTGCTTTGTAAAAAGAAAAAAAAGAAAAAGACGGAAAAAAACACATACTAAAACTTTTTAGCCCCTGTGTTAATCCGATTGCTGTCATTAGGTTAACCTAATTTCAGCATGTTTTCCACCTATTGCATAATCTAACATCATGTGCAATCCTGTCCGCTTTCTCAATGCATTCTTTCTAACACGACTACTTCTATCTTTTACACAAAGATAACTTCGTTCTTCCAAAATTCACTTTACTCTTGGCTGTAAAGCGGTTATGACGCTCTATCTTGGGGGGCTGAACATGTCTTTGCGTGCCTTGGTATGGTGGTCTGTTAGCGTGCCTCTGTATGGCAATTAGCCGGAGGAGAATAAACCACAATACCAAAAAAAAAAAATGGTTTGATTTGAAAATCATTTTGGCCCAAAGTATTCAGCACAAAGATTCTACCCCTCCATAGAATTATCTCCAGATATCAATCTTGCTTTTAAATATTAAGTTATATTTAGATGAATTAATCAAAATCACAAAAAGTTGCTTTAATATTAATGTAAAATATTTTATTGAAATTTCCTTTTCGAAGTCTAAAAAACTTAATTTTAAAAGTAGAACCAACCATTGTTGCTATTATGAGCAAAAAAAAAATATATATATTTTTAAGGCAGATATGAGAGGATGCAAAATATTCTTCTCAGGTATTTTTGTCTATTTTTATAATCGATTAATTGTGTAATATTTATAATAATAATTTTTATATTTATTATTATAATACTATTTTGTGTTCATAAATACAATTTTTTTATAATTCGATTGATAATACAGCATTAACTTCCCAATATTCTAGTAGTTGTAAATGTAATGTTCACACTTAAAACTAAAAAGAAATCTCTCTATAAATGCTTTTTTTAAATCAAATAATATTTCACTTAGTCTAAAAAATGAATACTTTATTTCTGCTTTCAGTGTTTAGAAAGTGAAGGTATAGCTCCCGTTTTCTGAGTTATAACATGACGTACAATTAGTTTTACTGAGTTTCACATAATACATACACAACAAAAAAAAGGTGCAATTTTACCCACAAACCATTTAGGATCTATTAAGGGCTATAAAAAAATTAATACTAATAAATAAAAATAAGATTTTAACTGACTCAAAAACATTATCCGAAATGAAGGTTGGTTTTACAAATTTATAACAACATTAAAAATTTTATGTTAATTACCATTATTAATTTTAAATTAATGACTAGAGCATATATGTAAATGTATGAACTATTTTTGGAAAACTCGTGCCCACTGGGTACTTATATTCATACGAATAATATCAAATATATTTTACAAAACACAGTGCTCAATGTTCTTAAAAGAACAGAGCAATGAATTGTTAGAAGTTGTATAACTAAATGAATATACAAAAAATATTTATTTGTATAATATACCTAATTAGTTTTGTTGAATAATAGCGTACTCATTCACAAAATTCTTCAAACTTTCTAAGCTCTTGAAAATGAGTTAATTCTAGATTTTAACCATGTTTGAAAACCTTAACTAATTTATACGTAATGTCTGAATCTGTTTATGCGTTTTCAATGAATTTCCGAGAAATATTCAGTTCTATGAATAACTAATAACTGTATAGAAATAATAAAAAAAAATTATTTTTGTGAAGCAAAATTAAAATTTTATAAATTCAAATAAAAAATCTTAAAACTTTTGATAGCCAAACAATATTAAAGAATTTGGACTTTGAACACCGCAACAAGTAACTGTGACTCCATGGTCATAGTGTATAATTTAAGGGTGCATACTTATTAAACTTTTATAGATTTTGCATAGCTTAACTGAGATTACAGAAACTGTGCAAAATTTGTGCTAAACTTTAAAAAGATCTTAAGGGAAAAAAAAAGTTTATTTTTTGATAAAGTGAATTATTGTAATAAATAATTTTACTTGTAATTAAAATATTTAAAACGAGTTTTTTTTAAAGTGATAAATTAAAGTGATCTAATTTCTAATAAATTTAAATTAGCGACTATTACTGGAAACTTTAAACAGCTTTATTAAAAAACAGTAAAAACCATATAAAGTTCACTTATTAAAACTAAATAAATAATTTTCGACTACTCTTAAATTATTTAGTAACCTTATCATTCTGAAAGATCCTAGAAGTGCGGATTCAAATAAAAACCGTAATGTTTTTAGAATGCACGATTTTTAGTTACTGAAATTTTTGACATTAAAAAACGGATTTAAAAAGAAACTATGATTGTATTAGCCCTTTTGTTATCAGACCCGTAGTAATGGTTATGCGATAGGTGCGGTTGCACGAGCCAAAACTTAATTAGGGCTGAAAACAATAATTTGCAACCAAAGAGTATGTCTGTTGATGTTGCCTCAAAAAGATTAAATCTTTACATTTTTGAGGGCAATATTTTTTTTTTCTTCTATCATATGGATTGTTAAGCGCCAAACCAGCCTGTACAAAAAAGTTGAAAAAAATTAGTTTATATTAAAAAATGATTTATGTAGTGTTTCTTTGCAAACACCAAAATACTCTAATTAAAATTTTTAAGTGCACTGAACTGCAATTAATTTTAATTTTTTCGGTTTAGTGACTTTTGTTAAAGACTTTTAAACTTTGTGTCAAATTATCTCATTTTATTATATTCGTTGAATAGGCTGGTTTGGCGCTTACTCATCTATATATTACTAGATTTTTAGTGATAATTTTGAGTTGTGCGGGTTGCTCGTTTTCTTTCACTTTAGATTGGTTAACAAAATTCGAATAAAGTATCTAAGACAGCGTTAGAGTTTTTTGAAGACTCTATTGTGTTTGTTTAATTTTAAAAGGGTTTTTATTAGAGTATATTACCATTTGATTGTTTTTGGTTTATTTATGCTGGAAGTATCTATTAGGTTTAAATGGTCTTAGAGGGAAATTTATTAGTATTATCTGTTTGCATACTTTAGTTGCTTCAGTGTTGTTCTGGTGTTTTTATTAGAATTTTAATTTATTGTGCTTAGCGTTTTCTACCGGTGGTATGGTATGCGATTTATTTAGTTATTTTTATTTATATTGTACAGTAGATCTACACTTTTTATATTATATCATCAAAAAATATTAGTATTTTACAAACTTGTGTATGGTTGGGTTTTGGCTATTTGTAGTGAGCCCTTTTTTACTGCAGTGTGGATTAGGGGTAAGTTGCAGGCTAAAGTATAAGTAGCAATGACGTTTGCCTGATGAGATAAACTATTAGGTAACCAAAAAAGTTCGTGCGGTTTTTGGTAATTGAATTGTTTTTAGCATTTTTTACAACACCCACATCGCACAAGGCAAGTAGCTTTGTTGCGTAATAGAACGCGTGTGTCACGCGCAGTTGCTGCACATATAGTGTAGGCTTGTAACGAGCTTACAGGAAAGGTTTAGTGTAAAGAAAGGATGGCAACCCAACCAACGATTATTCGATCTTGCTTACTTTACGAGTTCAAACTTGGAAGGAATGCAACACAAGCGGCCAAAAACATCTGCACAGCATTTGGAGAAGGTACAGTAAGTGAACGCACAGCACAGAAGTGGTTTCAGCGATTCTCTTCGGGAGATGAGTCCATCGAAGACCTGCAGCGTTCTGGACGCCCATTGTTGGTTGATGAGGATGAACTGAAGGATGCTGTCGAGTCTGACTCCAGCCAAACTTGCCAAGAACTTGCAGTGAGGTTTGCTGTGAGTGTTGAAACCATCCGCCTGCATCTGCATGCGATTGGGAAAGCGTGGAAGCTAAGTCGGTGGGTTCCGCACAAATTGTCGATCGACAACAAGAAGCAACGGCTTACGATCTGCACATCACTTTTATCACGCCACAATGTTGAGCCTTTTCTTGATCGTTTATTGACATGCGACGAAAAATGGATTGTGTACAACAATACCAAGCGTTGCTACCATTGGTTGTCCCTCGATGACCCCATCCCAAAGACACACAAGCCCAATCTTCACGAGCGGAAGGTTTTGCTTTGCATTTGGTGGACTACAGCTGGTGTGGTTCATTACGAGCTGCTCCCAACAGGCCAAACCATTACTGGACTGGTCTACTCAGCACAGCTGCAACGAGTTCACGACCTGTTGCTTGTAAAGCAGCCTGCACTGGTGCACAGGAGAGGAGTTCTGCTTCTCCACGACAACGCGAGACCGCACACCACTCGCGTGACTCAGAACAAGCTCCAAAGCCTTGGTTGGGAGAGTTTGCCTCATCCACCATACTCGCCAGACCTCTCCCCTACTGATTTCCATTTTTTCCTTTCCCTGGGAAATCATTTAAAAGGACAGCAGTTCCGAGACCAGGACGCGGTTGAAATGGAGTTGAAAGCTTTTATAGACTCAAAGGACCGAGAATTTTTTAGAAGTGAAATAAATAAGCTTGTTTTACGTTGGGAAAAGGTTTTAGATGCTAATGGTGACTATTTTGATGAATAAATGTACTTACTTTTGTCGTTTTGTGTGTTTTTATTATATACGGAAAAACCGCACGAACTTTTTTGGTTACCTGATAGTTATAAGTGCTTATCCTCATCGAAACACCATTAATAATGGACTCGACTCTTAGAAGATGTTTATTACTTTATCACTACACAAATTATGCTTTACACATCAGCATTAATGTTTTTTTTCATTCTGAGGCCTTAGATTGTTGTATGCATTCTTTTTATTTTTGCAATTAATTTTTTATTTTATTAGTATTTGTTTGGTGATATATTTTCTGTATATCTTTGTTCAAGTTGGTATTTATATAACAATTTATTGTTTTTTATTATTGTTACTGCTGTTTAGGTGCATTTCCTGTCTATTTTATTTTTTAATATTTATCTATTAATCTTTATTTTTGTCTTGACAACTGTCAAAATATGCTTTTTTAAAAGATATTTCTTCTTTATTCTAATGTACTTCATTTCTTCCCTCAGGCGTTCACTGCTCCTGTGTGACCATTCAGCGAATTTATATGCAAAAGTTTTTAAATAATTTTGGGCCGAGCCATTAAGGGTTAGTATTACGTTCACCAAGCACTACAATTTCACAAATCATGATTACTGTCACCGCAAAAGAAGATGTTTGTCTCTGGAAGACGCCTGGGCTAGTTTTTTAGAATCAGAAGTCAGTAATAAATCCATACATTGGTGTTAAATCCATCACGGTTTTCAAGAGTATGACCTGGCTGGCTTGATGTAGTTCAGAGATAAATCTTTTACGCTGGTTAGTAACAATTAACAAAATGACTCAAAAAAATCATCCGAAATGAAGGTTGGTTTTACAAATTTATAACAACATTAAAAATTTTATGTTAATTACCATTATTAATTTTATATTAATGAGAAGAGCATATATGTATATGTATGGACTTTTTTCGGAAACCTTGTGCCTACTGGGTATTTATACAATAGCGTACTCATTCAAAAAGTTCTTCAAACTTACTAAGCTCTTAAAAATGAGTTGATTCTAGTTTTTAATCATATTCGAAAACTTAAACTAATTTATACGTAATGTCTGAATCTGTTTATGTGTTTTTCATGAATTTCTGAGAAATATGCAGTTCAATGAATAACTGTATAGAAATATAAAATAAATATATTTTTATGAAACAAAATTAAAATTTTATAAATTCAAATACAAAATCTTATAACTTTTAATAGCCATACAATGTTAAAGAATCTGAACTTTTGAGCGACGCAACAAGTAACTGTGGCTCCATGGTCATAGTGTATGCTTGAAGGGTGCATATTCATTAAACTTTTATAGATTTTGCAAAGCTAAACTGAGATTACAGAAACCGTGCGTTGATCGCTATTTTTTGAACTATTAAGTAATACCAATAATTAGAGGTATTTTCGTAAATATAGGGTTGAGCAAAAATTGCACTGAATTTTAAAAAGTTCTTAAGCAAAAAAAAAACAATTTGTTTTTTGATAAACTAAATTATTGTAATAAATAGTTTTACTTGTAATTAAAAAATTTAAAACGAGTTTTTGTTAAAGTGAATTTAGTTTCTAACAAATTTAAATTAGTGACTTTTACTTGAATTTTTTTAACAGCTTTATTAACAGCAAAAATTTCATAAAGTTCACTTGTTAAAACTAGATAAATAATTTTAAACAACCCTTAAATTATTTAGTAACCTTATCATTCTGGAAGATCCTAGAAGTGCAGGTTCAAATAAAACTGTAGTTTTTTTAGAACGTAGGGTTATTAGTTATTGAATTTTTTGGAAAAAAAAACATAGATTTAAAAGAAAACTATGGTTGATAAGCCCTTTATTATCAGAGCCGAAGCAATGGGTATGCGAGAGGTGTGGTTGCGCAAAGCCAAAATTTAATTAGAGCGGAAAACAACAATTTGCAATCAAAGAGTATGTCTGTTGATGTTGCCTCAAAAAGACTGAAAGGTTACGTCAATTCTATTCAAAATCATAGAGGAAAGGGAATCAGCTCAACATTTGCAACAGCGAGGATGTTGGCAACCAAAATTGGAATTAATCTACATTTTCCATTGAAGATGAGGCCATGGTATATAACAACCTATTATTTGATTTATTAAAAAATTTCGTAAAGAGGAGGCGAAGAGTAAAATGCATCAGTTTTACAAGTTAACAACAGAGTTACAAGATGACGGTTTCCTACTTCAACCTGAGAGTGAACTTGATCGACAATGTTTTTTAGTCTTTGATTGTATTATAACATAATTAAAATGCACTTTTAAAAATTATCTAAAAATCTATTTGACTTTGATTTTTTCAGGAGAGATTCTTTTTTATGTATTTTTGTTGATCAACTTAAAAAAAGTGCAATGAATTTAGCAAAAATATACCCATAGATGTGAATAAAATGAATTAATATCATAAGTGGAAAGTTTCAAATTTCAAGTAGAATCTTTAATGGATAATCTAAAACTTACCATTCCACTTAATCTTTTACAGCCTATTTAAAAATATTTTTTGAAAGCTGCTTATCTAAACATTAAAATCTGTTTGAGGATATTTTTGACAGTACCTGTTACAGTTGCATCTTGTGAAAAAAGTTTTAGTAAGTTGAATATAATAAAAAACTATTGAAGGTCTTCAATGGGCATTGACAGGTTAACAAACTTGTCTACCATCTCAACTGAATCAATACTGAAAAGCTCACTTAATTATGATGATATACATGGTTTTGCACTACATAAGGCCAGTAGAATAAACTTAAAATATCATTTGAAAAATATAGAAACATTGTTTCTATTTGGAGTGCTGCTGTATTGATTTAGGGTTTTGGGATAGGGCAGCGATCTTTTCTTTCATTATTCTTAGTAATTTTTTTCTTTTTCTGGAAATTCATATTATATATATATATATATATATATATATATATATATATATATATATATATATATATATATATATATATATATATATATACTTTTTATTTTCAAAAGATTGCTTATGATTGCCAAAACGTTTTTTCCATTCACCCTCTGTTATGGTTATATATTGTTTATCAGGTACATTTTTAGAGGAAACAACACATTTATATACCACATTTTTGGATAAACACTTTCCACTCATCGGACAGTTGTTTTTTTGTTTACAATTAAAATTTTCTGTAGTTTTTTCATTTAGGATTACTTTTTCGTTTAACAAAGTATTATTGTGATCTTTTATAAATCTTTCCATATTTTTTGTGCAACTGTAGCTAACTTCAATTGTATTTTTTGATAATTGTAATTTATCAGAGGATAGGTACAGCTGCACAAAAAATATGGAAAGAATTATAAAAGATCACAATAATGCTTTTTAAACAAAAAAGAAATCCTTAGTGAAAATACTACAGAAAAATGTAATTACCAACAAAAAAACAACTGTCCGATGAGTGGAAGTTGTTTATCAAAAAATTTGTTATATAAATATGTTGTTTCCTCTAAGAATGTACCTGATAAACAATATATTAGCATAACAGAGGGTGAATGGAAAAAACGTTTTGGCAATATTAAGTAATCTTTTGAGAGATATATATATATATATATATATAAACCTGGATGAGCCTAAAGTCGACCCTGCTATATTTAAATATTTTAGGTCGACAGAATAAAATTTCTTTTAAACTATCAATTCATATTATTTTTTCTGTTTACCATATTCTAAAGTTGATATATTTCACATTTGAAGAAGAATAGAGGGTTTTTTAAAAGAAAGAGTTTTTTTTTGTCGACAAAGTGTTATGCATTGCACAATGTGTTGACCTAACGTAAATGAAATATTGGATCAACCCTTAGTCGACATAATAAAGATTATCAAATTTTTTAAGCAAGTAAGTGCCGATGTCGCGCGACAAATGTTCCTAATAACATTTTTATCCCCTAGGAAAGTACGTTCTGAGACAAACTTTTCTCCCGGAAAGGATATTTTAGAATAAACATTCTGGCGAGATACATTGTTTCTTCCTCACCCGTAATAATTATTTCCTCGGTAATTCTTTTACTAAATTTTTTTTACTATAAAACAGTCGAAGACTACAGGGTAAAAAAGGCACATGTCACACATTTCCACTTTTGAGATAAATGAAATTTTGTCTTTGAAAGTGCTATGTTTTTCCCCTCTATGCTTTTTCTTTGGGTGTTTCTGTGGCATTACATAGGCCTTTTTTAGGTTAGATTTAACTATTTTGCTTACCTTCAGGCTTATATTTTATAGTAGGGGACATAACTCATATAATTGGAAAATGTGAAATGTGCCCTTTTTCCCCTGTTGTCTTCATATGTAAATATTGTTACGCTATTTTAAGTATTTAAATAAATTATGCTTAGAGTTTATATGCGTAAAATGAAGGAAAATTTTCACATGGCCCTTAGTATTTTGATTAAAAAGATAAAAAATAAATAAAAGCGCGATTCAGCAGTTAAAATACAACTAAAAAATGTTGATTAACTTGTATAAAATGTTGATAATTAGCATCTTCTTATTACGCCCATATTTACGTGAAAATTTACTTTATTTCATAAAATGAATCGCAATTTATTTATTTTACTAACCCTAACAAAAAACGCACACAGAGTTTGAATAACTAGCTAATTATTAGTCGGAAAAAAAACGTGTTTTAAATTATTTTAAAAACTAAAAAAAAAAACTTAAAAAAAATATGCTTTTGTTTTGTTTTGTGAAAAAAAAAAAAATTCAAACATGTTTTAAACTTGTTTGCAGTTATTTTGTTATTTATCAAAAAAAAAAAAAAAAAAATTTAGTAAATTGTTTTTCGGTTTGTAAAACAGGGTTTTAATTAATGTCTTTTTTTTTTTTTACGATTGATGCATTTGATTCAATTAAAACTTTTTTTTTTTTATGAAGGTTAATTTAGTTAAGGTAGCCGATCCCCGAAAATCAAAAAAATTTTGAAAATTTTTTTTAGTCAATTTTAATGAGGAATTTAACAGAGATTAGTTGTGTAAAAACGGTTTGTTATAAACTAATTTAGTTTTTTAAATAATCATAGTTTAGTGCACTATAGTTTTTCAAACTTCCCTAGCAACCACCATAGTAACGAATTTGTTTATTGATCTTTTAGCTTTATAGTCAAATTTTCAGAGAAAACTTAGCTCTAAAAATATCCTGTTAGCTTAATACTTTGCCAGTGCTCAAAAAGAAACCTGTTAGCTTAATAATTAATAACAACTGAATACTCAAAATTATCCTGTTTGATTAATTTTTTTTTTTTTGTTTATGTGTACAATGTTAGTCGTGTAACATAATTCATAAGCCGTAGTACATAAACATAAGTCGTAATACAATTACGCAAATTATACAATTCAGCGTACTAACAATATAAAGCTAGGTTTCCAAAAGAAGATCATAAGGATCTTATCATCGGAACCTTAAAAAGTAATATTTAAAACGTATATATATAGAATAAAAAAAAAAAAAATATATATATATATATATATATATATATATATATATATATATATATATATATATATATATATATATATATATATATAAGTATATATGTATAAAAAAGATTTAAAGTATTTACATTATGCAAAGATACAACACATTTTAATATATAATAAGCTGAAGATTTAACAAATACATTTTACATACATTTTTAGTAGAATTTTAGAATGTTGTCCATAGAGAGAATTAATTTTTTTAACTTAATTTTAAAACCAGTAAGAGTAATAGAAGGATCAAAGTTTGGTAATACTATTTTATTCCCAAGATTAATACTTTACCAGTGCTCAAAAAAAATTTAAGATAAGTTTCACAGCTTAAAGGTTACTAATAATATTTTTGGCTATATTTGCTTGGTTGCTTAAAAACTGTTTTTATTAAAAGTTTGTTTGTGTCTTTTAAATAAAAAATAACTTGTTGCACAATTAGAAAACGTAAATTTAAATTCAAAAATAATTATTACACATCAAAAAAAGAGAAAAAAAAACTACAGCCTCAATACCAATTGCAAGTTTTTCAAGTGTAGAAAAGGTTTTTTAATAATGAATATAAGACTAAAAAGATTATTTCTGTTGGTATAAGGTATTCAGCTGATACCTTATACCAACAGAAGTTAGTAAAAGTTATGAAAAAAAGGTTTGTTGGCAAAAAATATGAAGAAGAGGCATCATATTTTGCTGGTGACTTTTAGAATAATAACAATTTTAGACTTTTTTTTATTACGCAATCTTTATAAGCGTTTTTCCAGCGTTTTATTTTTTAAATACTTTGCAACAAATAAAACACATTTTCTCAACTTCTAATAAAAATTTTGATTTGAAATTTTCAGTCCTTAATTACTTTTTCTTTTTAAATTATTTTAAATAAAAAAAAGAAATATAATTAATTTAAAATAAAATCTAATTGCAATTAATGTTACATAACAAAAATTTAAGCAACTTTATTTTAAGGGGATCTGCTACCTTAATTTAGCATTTAAACAAATTGCTTATTTATACAGATTTATTATTTGTTTTTTCATTTATTTAAATGATCTATTTTATAATATTTAATTGCACAATAATGGTAATTTGTATAGATTAAAATATATACTACGTAAATAATTTAGGAAAAATAATGTCACGGAGGAGATTTCATTTTGCAGATAGGGAAAAAAGTTATACGAGGGGGAAATATCATTTTGAAATAAGTTTTTCCCCCAAAAAGGATACTTCTGCCTAGAGGAAACTTTATAATGTAAAAAGCAATAAAGGCTGTTTTCAACCAGACGAAAATATTCGCGCAAAGCGAATTTTTTGCAGATCACCTCTTCCCCTCCAAGCGTACGTACTTTATGGACGATCGCTTACCAAAGACTTTGCATAAAAATGAAATTTAAAAATTAAAAAAGAAAATAAAAAACTGAGCGTACTTTCGAAGCTTAAGATTTAAACAAGCCATTTGCTTTATTTGATTTTTTTGATTTGACCTTATTATTTTTTTATAAGATGTAAACAAGCCAAATGTACTTTATCCATTTAATGTCTTAACAAGCTAATATGTTGTAGGACAGGTCGATTTTTAACTTTTTTCGGAAAATGGACATTGGACTAGTTGAGATAAGTGCACTTTATAACCATTAAAAATGTTATAAAAATTTTAGCTTCTCATTTTGCAATAGTTTTTTGAGAAAACTGTAATATATGTGAAAAAAAAACTTATATTAACTTACTTAAGTTAGTTTATTTCGCCGTTAAAAATGTTTACAATGAACAACAATATAAAGAAGTGCAATTGGCTGGAACAAAAAGAAGACATAAATATAGCCTTATCACCGAGCCCCAATAGTAACGCTTATATAAATATCCTTAATACATAAGCAACACCATTTTAAAAAAGACAATTTTAATATTTTAAGTAACAAAAAAAGTAATAAAATATTTTTTTTAAAAAGAGATGATTAAAATAAAGTAATAAAATTATATTCGAAATATAGTCAACCTGGTCTTAAAATATAGGAAAAATAAAAAAAAAACCGCCAAAAAAAGATTTCATTTTCCATTTTTAGTGACAAACAATATTAAAAAGCCCAAATAGCTGGGTTTTTTGATATTGTTTTTTATTTAATAAAAACAACGAAATTGAATTCAGCATTTGATGGCAACTTTTTTAAAACCAGGCTGATTCGTTTAAGAGAAATAATTACTTTACAAATCAGAAGTTTTAGACTCAAAACACACATTGAAAAGTGAGTCACCGCTAACTGTTTTTTCCTATATGTTAGATTTTTGATTTAGCTAGAACTATTTACGCGCGCGTTTGTTTAAGTTTAAGTAACTGAGTTATGTAAGGAGAAAATAAAATAAAATCCTTACTCTATGTCATTTTAAATTAAAAAAACTTTTTTTTTTTTTTTTTTTTTTTTTTTAATTTTATTTTCGTCGTTTTACACATATTACAATGGTATCTATAAATTTAAACAAATATATATAATTACAAGCTGACTGGGGCAAGTAGAAGTCAAAATGACTTATCATCAAGCCCCTTTGTGAAATACAAAAAAATACAATTAAATTTTACATCTTCCAAAATTATATAAAAAGAGTGGAATTAATAAGTTTTAAAAAAAAAAAAAAATTTGTTAGAAATTTTAGAATGTTAAAAAAGAACTTAAAGTTAAAAAAAGAACTTAAAGTTAAAAAAAGAAGAAATTTAAGATAAAGTTAAAATATAAAATAACAAATAAAAAATTACAAATCTGTGCATATTCGTATACATATTAAAGACAATAAATAAAAATAAAAAATTTTAATTCGCTTCATATGCATATACATATTGAATACAATATTAAAATTAAATAAAGTACATAAAAAATTAAAAATGTAATGTTTAAATTTAGTAAGTGTTTTTTTATAGTTCTTTTAAATATAGCAATAGATTTTATTTTTTTCATATTTTCGTCAAGAACCGAATTCCACAAGCGTGGTCCCCGGCATATAGTCGAGAAGTCAGATTTTATGAGTGATGTTAGTGGGATGTAGTAATTACTCATTGAATGTCTTGTTTCATATTTATGATTAATTCGAGTGAAAATATTTTGGAATCATTTCATTTTGAAGTTTAAACATAAATAACAAGTTATGGTATATATTAAGTTTGTATACATTTAGAGCATTTATTTCCTTGAGTAACGGCTCGGCACTTTCGTAGCTACTTGCGCCCAAAACTAATCTACTTGCTTGCTTTTGTTTTGTATAAATAATTTTTAGGAAAGATAAATGATTGTTTGCCCAGGCAATATTACAATAGTTAATATGACTATGTATAAATGAAAAGTATAAATTTTTTAAACATAAATTATTTAAAAGATGTTTTGTCTTGTACATAATCCCCAGGGTCTTTGAAACTTTGTTCTCGACTAGCTTTATTTGGCTTTTCCAATTTACTCCGAACTCCGCAATTTATTGATTCAAATGGGGAACATGTTAAGTCATATGGTACTCCTTGTTTACGATTTTGTAAATAACATTGCAGCCACTTTAAATTGGAGTGAACTACTCCATAATTGTGTAGTTTATAAATTAGAATCTTGTGGTTGACAGTATCAAATGCTTTTGATAGATCTAGAAAAATTCCGAGTGTGTAACTGTCGCTATCAAAACCATTTAAAATTTGGTTGGCAAGATCAATTACTGCATTTCTGTGGAATGGTTGTTGCGAAATCCAAACTGTTAATGATAAAGAATGTTGTTTTTTTCAAGATAATTGTACAGTCTGTTGTGCATAATACGCTCTAGTATTTCGGAAAAACAAGAAAGTATGGAAATTGGTCTGTAATTAGATTTTATTGAGTTATCACCGCCTTTGTATATCGGAATTAATTTTGCTAATTTTAGTTGGTCAGGAAAAATGCCGTTTTTTAGGGAAAGATTAAAAATTTTAAAAAGAAGTTTCTCTATAATATCTGAGACCGCTTTTACAACATCAGGGTTAACTACATCCAGACCTTATACATATTATATTATATATTACAGACATATATACATATATATATATACATACATATATGCTAGGGTGGTTCTAAAAACAATTTTTTTGAAAAAAATCTGCTCCCACCCTTTAAATGTGTTCTATATAATACAAAAACACTAGGTTTAAAATTTTGTTGAATAAAAAATATTTTTAGAGATCCCCCAAAACCCTTTAATATTTAACGGGTCCCTAATATTTAAAAAAAAAAAGTTTCTCGAAAATAGGTCAACCTGGTAATCAAATGAAGCGAAATTATATAAAAATTTCAAAAATAACATTCATTTTGAAATAATATAGTTATTTTAGGTTTTACTACGTAAAAATCTTGTTTTTTAGCAAAAAATGAAATAAGTGAATTTTTCATGATAATTGTGATAAATAAGTTTAAATTTCAAATTTATTTTTCAAAATGAATATTATTTTTGAAATTTTTATATAATTGCGCTTCATTTGAGTACCAGGTTGACCTATTTTTGAGAAACTTTTTTTTTGAAAATATTAGGGACCCGTTAAATGTTAAAGGGTCTTGGGGGACCTCTATAAATATGTTTTTTTCAAAAAAAATTTAAACCTAGTGTTTTCGTATTATATAGAACACATTTAAGGGGTGGGAGCAGATTTTTTTCAAAAAAGTTGTTTTTAGGGACACCCTAATATATGCATATATATATGTACATATGTATATATTTATATATATATATATATATATATATATATATATATATATATATATATATATATATATATAAATATATATATTTATATATATATACATGTATATATATATATAAATATATATATTTGCATATATATATATAAATATATATGTTTATATATATATATATATTTATATATATATATATATATATATATATATATATATATATATATATATATATATATATATATATATATATATATATATATATATAAATTAATATAAATAAATATATAATTATATATATATAATAAATAATAAATATATATATAAATTAATATATATATATAAATAAATATAAATATATACATATGTGTATATATATTTTTATATGTGTATATATAGTTTTAATCATCATTATTATAAAAAATTATAAATTATTATTATTTAATTGGACATATATAAAAGTAAAATAAAAACTTTTTTCATATAAATAATATTTTAAACCTTATAAATTTTAAAAACTTTTCTTTCAAAACATTATTTTTAACGTGTTTTTATTTGAAGCTTTTTTACAAATTTTTTTTTATATAATAAAATGTATGAAAATTTAGCTTTCATTTAAAAACTAAGCAATTGTACAAAAATTCCTTCAGAGTGATATTTTAACTTGAAATAGTACACCTATTTTTTTTTTTTTTTTTTACAACGATCGTTATTATTTAATTGAAAAGGTTCGGTGTCCTTAAAGCGAAACTTTTAAGAGCGAAAATTTTAAAAGCGAAGGTCGGGAAAGCGAAAAAGTTAAAAGCAAATGGTATGGGTTAAGCGAGAAAAAAAATTTAATAACATTGTAACATTATTTTTATATAAATGAGTTAATATTTAAAAAGGAAAACGCAATTAAAATTAGAATATTATGGGATCAGAGGCGTACCCCTTAAATGGTTTATTTCGTACTTAAACAATAGAACACAATTTGTTTCGATTAATGACTCAAAGTCTACCCTTGTAAAATGTTCTAATGGTGTTCCACAGGGTTCAGTATTGGGACCACTGCTTTTCCTTCTTTATATTAATGATCTTCATACGTCCATTAAGTTTGCTACTGTTTACCACTTTGCTGATGACACTAACCTAATGCTAATTATTAAATCCTTAAAAAAAATTAACAAACACATTAACCATGATCTTGCCAATCTAGTTCAGTGGCTTCGCTCCAACAAACTTTTTCTAAACTCTAATAAAACTGAACTTATTATCTTTAAATCAAATAAAACAAAAATCTATAAACATATGAACTTTAGATTAAGTGGCAAAAAAATTGAACCTGTTAACTCAATTAAATATCTTGGTATAAAAATTGATTCAAATCTTTCCTTTTTATCCCACTGTGAAGACTTAGCAATGAAACTAAGTAGATCTAATGGTATGTTGGCCAAAGGTTGCCATTATGTTAATCTTGAAACACTTTTGAACATATACCATGCTATTTTCGGCTCACATCTTATATATGCATGCCAAGTATGGGGGCAGTCCCATCAACAAGCTCTTATTAGGTTATCCCACCTCCAAAACAAGGCTTTAAAAATTATTTATTTTCAGAATATTAAATTTAATTCTAATGTGCTCTATCTAACTTCTAAAGTATTAAAACTATGTGACTATATTCAATTTTCAAACTGCCAATTTGTCTGGAACCACCAACACAATAACCTACCTTTAACTTTCATCGATTTCTTTTCCAAAAGTGCCAACACTCGTTATCACCTTCGTTCCAATAGTAATTTAAACCTGTCTGTCTCTAAACACTGCTCTCATAAATACGGACATAAATCTATAAAATATCAAAGCATTAAAACTTGGAACAACCTTCCTTATGAACTGAAGGCTCTCAATTCATTCTCAACCTTTAAAACAAGATTATTCTATTTTTTATTAAAAAAATATAGTTAGTGTTTATAATTTCTATAATCAATTTTTGTTGTCTTTAGTATTTTTTTTTTTTTTTTTTTTTTTTAATTTCTATTATATATTTTGTTGCCATTACTATTGTTTATTGTTATTTCTATAAATATTTATATTACTATTATTAACTACTTTTAACTATTACTTCTAATATTAATATTGTTATTATTATTATTTTTATTATTATCGTTGTTGTTATTATTACTATTATTATTATTATAATATTATTATTGTTATTATTAATAGTGGTATTATTAACACCGTTATTTTTATGTTATAAAGTTGTTATTAACATCGTTATTTTTATGTTATAAAGTTTATTATTTTTATTATATATTATGAAAATTAGCATTATATTTATTTGAATTAGATATTATTAACATTAACAGGTGTTTACTTTATATTAGTAAATTTACTATTTGTAAACATCCTTGAATGTAAAATCTTATTTCAGGAATAAATTATTGATTGATATTATTGATTGATTGACTATTTATATTAAAATTGCTAATTTTCAAAGGTCATATTCTAGACAAGAATAAGTGGACAGAAGACTAGGTAATTTTATAGAATTAGAGAAATCAATTAAAAGCATCGAACTCTCCATGGGGCTTTGACTAATTTAAATTTTAGCATCATTTAGGAGGGGAATAATTATTAATAAAGACTGGATTTTTTTCTTTGAATTGTATCATCTTAAAGGTGTTACAATTGAAGTGAGTCAATTTCAGATATAAGTTCATGAAGTTTATACTTTATAGAAGATAGAGTAGGGCGAAATTGAATTGTTTAGAATTTTGCTCCAAAACAAAGTGTAAAAGTTGAGATACATATAATAAGAGGTCAAGTTTTTAGTTGTCTCCACGCAAAAAATTTAGTTAGTTAGAAGTGGTTCTCTTTTATGTGCCATCATATCGACCAGTTATATTTACTGGTAAATTATCTGCAAGATAAAGTGAATTTTTTGATATTTGTATTGAAAATAATGTTGTTTCAGACATACACTTTAGTAAAATGAATAATAGCTTAAAGCTTGTGTCAAAAATGACTTTTATATGTTGTATTTATAAAGCCTGATTTTTGACTTATAATCTATAAGTCAAAAATCACAATATAAGTCACAATATAAAAATCACAATATAATAGAGGCTTATATTGTGACCATTATGTATCGCGTTATCTTGATCAATGTTGTTACACTTGAAATATGTTGCTGTACCTTTTAGGTATTTTGTTTGGCTACAATTTTTTTATGATGTTGTTTTGATTTGATTTTTTCCTTAAACAGAAAGCTGCACAGTGTTTTTTTTTTCCCATGTGTTCAATTTCAGCAACATTTTTGGATTATTGGCATGTTTTAAAAACATGCCAATAATCCAAAAATTATTCTGCTTAATGTTTTTTAGATCTTTTGCATCTAAAATTAAAAATTCAGTCATTAATTGTCAAAAAGATTCTGCTTAAAAGAAAAAGGCTTGTAAAGTGTGCTTAGCTAATTAGTTTAACAAGTTTCAATTGTAATGATTGACTGGTGAGAAACTTATTTACTTTTTATGCTTTAACTAAATGATTTGTTATTGTTAATAGTTATGTTATGAATTGTTTGAGACCTAAGTATAGTAAAGTTTTTATTTATTCATTTGCATTACTTAGCATAAATATTTAATTATATTTTCTACAGATTGGTTGGTAATAACCTTTATTATCTTATTTGTTTGATGTTCATTACACTGTTATATGTTTTTGAACTAGATAAAATAGTTTATAAAACATAAATTACTGCAGGCTATAGATGAATCTAATTTTAGATTACTTCTTTGGAAATTTTATATAATCTACTTGAAGCAAGTGGAAAAAAAGTTTAAGGAAAAAAACTAGGCAAATAAGAATTTTGGGAGCACTTAGGAACAGTTATAGTAAAACAATTAGACTATTAAATGATTAGTAACACAAGAATGAATTTTAGTAGATGGCATAATTGACACTAGCTCTTTAGAGTAGTGTCCATTGTAATATTTATAAAATATAGAAAGAGAAGCAACATTATGAAAATGTCATAATGGTTGGAGGTTGGCTGCAAGAGCAGCTCCTTGTTTACTGCAAGAGCAAGTCAAGGTGCAAAAAAAATTCATTTTTGCAACTTGTCTAAAAGAGAAAGAACATCACTAGAAGATCCGCCCAAGATATGGCAAAAGTGTTCCAAACAAGGATGGATTTTGGATTTATAGAGATAAGATAATTATAGATATTTATAGAGATGTTTGTATTGATGTATGCTTATAAATTTGAAAACATATCATAAGTTGACAATATATTCAAAGGCTGAATTTTAGCACAATTGTTATAAGCAAAAGGTCTTTGCACACTACTAACTTGGCATTTATACTTCAAGGGTTGTTTATTGTAAACATTTTTTTTTCTATGTTCTATTTATTTTTTTGTATAAAGCTAATTTAAAAAAAAGGTTCATAAGTTTAGAAGCTTTAATACAATATAATAAGTTTTGACACTTCTGTTCTGAACAAGGATAATTTATTAAACATCGTATGAATTAAAATATCAACTAGTTTTTTAACCTCTTATTCTTTACATAAAAACTGGCTTAAATGTAGAAATAAACACAGACCATTAATGACAGTGCTTTAACTCATTTACCTAATTGATAGACTCAAAAAACCATGTTGCATATGCAAAGCGCAATATTATTGAGTGTAAGGAAGCTTAAAATTAAACGCAAAATAAAGCAGATTTACTTAAGAACATTAAAATATATCAACATTTGCCCAAAAACTACCCTTAAATAAAACATAGAACTTCAAAAACATACATCTACAATATTTTTGTAAAAAATTAAAGAACAATATGTAACCCAACCAATCCGCAAATATATCAAATAGCAAGAGAAAATATTAACTTTAGGACTAAAATAGTCAGTGCATACATTAGTTTAAAAATAATTTTATAAAGAGAACATTATTTCTTATAACAGATCATAAGCATAAGCATAAGTGATCAATTTGATAAATATAAACTGATAAAAGTTTGCCTTAATTTACATAAATAGGAATATTTGTAGATATTATTATCTACTAGATAATAATTTATACTAAAAACTAACCTTCATATGTCTCTTTTTTAAATATGTTGTGTTGATATATTTGCCCTGGCTTTTAGTTTATGACTAAAAATTTAAACATCAATTCTTGAGGTTTAACTATCTAATCATTTCTAAAAGCATCAAGAGTAAACAGTCTAACTCACCATACCTAATCAAATAAAAGCTGCAAATATGAATTATGGAGTTACATTAAAGCAGATAAGGTCCTTTGCAAATTGAGTATGCATTATTAATTTGCATCTTTTTAATTTTAAGAATAATTTTTATTTAAACAAAGAAACAATCTTTTGCTTGAAATGTAATGTATAAATATCAATGAAGAAATTAAAAGGAAATAATATCAATAAGAAATTACGCAAGTCTATTTTTTATCAGATAACTTGTAGTGCAAACATAATTTTTATGGAAGATTTTATACTATTTTGTCGCACTGTAACTATTACTCTCAGCTAGAATATCAAAAAAATAAATAATTCTAAACTATATACAATAAGTTTTTTTATTTATTTAATCTAATAAACTCTAACTGTAACTAAAACTCTTAACTAGAATACCAAATATATAAATAATTCTAGACGATAACTAAAAAATAAAAAATATAAACAATTTAAAAAAGAATAAAATTCAAACGCCAAATAATCTATAATATAACATTGAAATAATAACAAAATCATAAAAATTATCTCTATAATAACGTTGTTGTTGTTGTTGCTGAATTATCACGATACTCGATTTCCCGGTTTTCGCTTAAACGTTCTTTCGCTTTAAAACTTTTCGCTCTCAGGTTTTTTCGCTTTTAAACTTTTCGCTCTGACGTCCCACTACCATTGAAAAAAACCTGACTCTACTTGTCCAATGGCACAGTTTGAAAATCGACCTTCCCTAATATAGATCCATAAATTGAACTATCAAAATTTATAGACTTACTTTTAATATTTGAAAATTAATAGCTTGAAAATACATTTGGCACCATTTGGTTACAAGTTATAAGTATAGGGAAAAAAATCAAGGAAATAAAATATTTTTTGAAAAATACTTTTAAATTGATCTTCCAGTATAAATAGCGACAACATGTTAAAAAAATAGCCATTATGCATTGCTTAATAGAAGTAGTACAACAATAAAACAAAGATTTCAAATAAGAAAACTTAATTATATTTTTAAAATTTAAAAACCTACAATACTTTAAATCCATACGCTGTAAGAGAATCCCGAGCGTAGCTCGTTTAGCTGTTAAGATAAAAATAATATTTGGAGAATTTATTGGATATATTTGGAATATTTGGGTAAAAATAATATTTGGAGAATATTTGGATAAAAATAGAATATTTGGATAAAAATAATATTTAAAGAATATTTGGATAAAAATAGAATATTTGGATAAAAATAATATTTGGAGAATTTAATAATAATTAATTGGATTTTGCAACTAAGTGGCTGTTTTTAAAATATGCAATGCTTTTTGTGAACCTTTTGACCATACCTTCTCTTTGTCACAAATCCTAACATACTTCCCACTCTCCTACAACGTTATTTTTTAACAGCCATAACCCATAACTTACCCACGGATGTTTTTATATTTTTAGGTTTTTACTAGATAAAGCTAAATTTTTTAAATTTTTTATTTGTGTTTAGGTATAACATATAAAAATACATTTTTGAAAAAGTGAAAAATAAAATACAAATACAAAATTATTACGTTCACATTGAAAAAAGTACATTAATAAATTATTGATACAAATTTTAGTATTAATTTTGCTATAAAAACTGTTATACATATTTATTTTCCCAAAATAGAAGATGAGTATTCAGAGAATTTAGGAGTATAATACCTTAAAAAAGGTAAATTAAATATTCAGAGGATTCATCATATTTAGGTATAAAGCTCCAATAAATTTTTTATGCAAATTCTCGACACACCACAATTTTGCGATGTTAGAATTACTTTGCATTATATCCACATTTTTAAGATAAAATTTTTTAAACAAATAAAAGCTTTAAGAGACAGTACATAGATATATGCTTATGTTTTCTCCGCAATTTTTTATTTTCATTTAGGTTTCAATACAGTAGATAATCATTATTCTGATGACACTATCAGAAATGTCTAACAAATCTATCAAAAATGTCTAAAGAGGATTTTAGTTTCATATAATTTTTATATTTAAACATAAAAGTAAAAATCTAAATTATGTTTTTCCAAGTTTAAGACTTTTATACTTGTCATCACATTAGAAGGAGTATCCATTTTACTTAGACATTGAATTGCTCTACAAGCATGGTTTTTCAAGCCTTGTACTTTAACTAATTTTGTTTTGCGTGTATTAGCAGGGGGAACCTGATGTACCTTTGACCACTTTTTACTTTAAGGCGTTTTTTGCGTAGTCTGTTGAGTAAACTTAAACCATTTAAACTATATAATATTCTGTCATATTTTGTCCCAAAATTATACTCAGGACTTTTTTTTCATTCGATCAAGAAGTATCTTTTTCCCGAGTTTAAAAAAAAGAAGTCTATTGGTCAAAGGTACAACAAGTAAATTGTACCTCTGACCAATGCGCGTTGTTCCTTTGACCAAAAGGTTACTATTAAAAAATCATGCAATGTATGAACCTCTTATAATATTTTAGCTTGTTATATATTGTATAAAGCAACTTCTGGCCTACCTTATATCAATAAAAAAACAAAGCTAATTATTTTGCAATCAATCCTAAATGTCTAAAAAAAATTAGAAAAATCAATCCGTACACTCTTGCAAAAGACTTGTGTATCGAAGTTACGATACTCACTCAGTATTACTAATAGTATTACTAATTTTTTTAAATAAAATCAGTTATTATAACTATTTAGATGAAGTCACATATTTTCTTTAGTTATTTGCTTAATTGTACAAAACTTGTTGTCTAATATTTACAGATATTTTTATTATTTTAGATAAGAAAAGAGCAAAAATATATATTTATAACTTATATTAGCTGGCGGTCTATATTCATTTACATATAATCATAATGCTTTTTATAGGAAATATTTTAATGATGACAACAAAAAATAAAATAATAAAAGAGTATAATATATTAATTATTACAAACAGTCAGATCAACATCAAGCATAAGATACTGACGTTTAGATGAACCGTGACCAATACTTGGTGGTGGAAGTTTCATAATAATATCCTCAAGTTCCACATCATAAACATTGTCATCTTCTCTTATAAATTTGTTACAAAAGTCTCCTGATTTCTTAAGATACTTAATTTTATAAACTATACCAACAACTTCTATAACATCTGTTACATAAAGTCTAGAGTATTTCTTTCCGGCCAATTTGACAATTAAAAAATTTCCAGAAACAATTTCATTTCCATTATCAAGTATATTTACTCCATAATCAATTTCATCAGAGCTTTCATTATTTAAACAAGTGTCAGACTGACTAAAAATAATCCGTTTTGCCATTTTTTTCCTTTTGCTTGAAGTGGACTCTTTAAATTGTTGGTTATTAAATTTTCAATTTAGAATAACTTTAATTTCAGGTGTATCAGTTAAAATACGTGATTTTCCCTTACGTCTTTTTTAAGTATTTGTGTTTCTTAATTTGGCATTAGGATGAATTTGTATTATCTCAGGTGAAATAATAAATGACTTTGATGGTAACTCACAATAGGGAAGTAGGGATTTCCCCTAAAATAATAGATGATGTTGATGGTAAACTGGATGGATTAGTTTTAAAATCAATACTTTTATAAGAAATGTAAGCTTCAGTATTCTCTATAGGCCTATCAGTGACATTTGCAGCTAAAAAGTTTATTACTTCGATCAGCATTATTACCTTGATCAGCATTAGTCATGCTCCCTATTTGTTTTTTACCTTTTCGAGCTAGATTTTTTGGTGGTTCGTGGACTGTGGTAATTCTTGTTTCATCACAATTCCAAATATTTGATGGCTCAAAATAATAATGTTCTAAAACAATTTTGTAATTTTTATATACAATTCTTACTGTTTCTCTATTAAATTACAGAAGATCTACCAAAACTTTTAGGTTGTGGTTTAAGTAGAGATTGTTATTATATCTTTTGTAAAAATCTCGCAGCCGTTGTTCACTTGCACATTTATTTTTCATCCATAAAGTTTCAATTTTTTAATGATTTGCTAAAGCATACTCATATGCAAAGGACCTTATCTGCTTTAATGTAAGTCCATAATTCATATTTGCAGCATCTGCTAAGTAGTTTACCAAAAATAATTCTTCTTCTGTTGAGAATATTTTTTTTGGTGTGGTGTTTGAATACAAATATTTGCAACTACCAGATTTTTTAAACTGCTTCATCTGATATATCAAAGTTGATTTTTTAATGTTGCAATGTCTTGCAGCTTCACTTAAACATTTTTTGTTGAAGCACAAAATTCACTGCATTAAGCATATCCGTTTCAAAAATCTTTTTGCGAAAAATACCAAACTTGCTCGTTGGCATTTTAAAACTAAAATCGAATAACAAAATTAACTAACTATTTTATACATTTAATTCCTTATAGTTGTGCAGAAATTAGGTAATAAATTTAACTTGATAATAAAATTGATTTAGCTGTCCAACTAACTAAATTAACAAAATTTATTATTCTAAGTGTCCAAGTATAAAAATAAGGGTCCAAGAGTAAAAAGTAAATTGCGTTAAAATTCAATGGAATTATTTCATTACCATTATACTAGAAACAATTTTGCATTAAAAAGCAATAAAACAAAGACTCCTAATAAAGTAGGGTTAGTGCAAAAAAATGTCGTACATTTCCGATTTTACTAAAATCGTAGACTTAGAAAAATGTTAACGCATGCGTAATTTTCATGTACTTTAAAACGATATTAAAATTTAAAAATCACCTCGTGAGCTTAACTAAAGCTTATGTTAAGGCTGATTTTAACTTAAAATACTTAAAAAACAAAATTAGGCTTTTGTTGTTTGTTTTTGTTAGAAAGTTTGTTAAAACTTTACTATCTTAGATATTACTAACCAATATAATAATACTACTAATATAATAATATTAGTAGTGTTACTTATTAATAATATTAGTATATTACTTATTAATAACCAAAATTAGTACTTTTTAATGAAGCTATCAATCAATATGTCATCCTCTGGTGAGAAATTTTAAATTTTTTGTTCAATTTTTTGGTCAATCATTTAAATTTATAATGTTATTGCAAAATTAGGATTAACATATATTTGTTTGACAAGAACATAAATGTTTGTATAAAAATAAAATAAAACTTATGATAACTCACAGTAATTTTGATAAAGTATATTAGATATGTATACAGTTAATTGAAATAGTAATAAATGATAATAATAATATCAGCGTTAAATAAAAATAATAATAACATTAAAACTAATAAAAAAACAATACTAATATAACAATGATTCCTAGCAACAAAAAAACAAACAATTGCATTACTAATTAAGCAAAAGGCAATATTAATCTAAGTTTTACAAGTATTACAGATTTTTTTAAATTACTGTGAGTTATCATAAGTTTTATTTTATTTTTATACAAACATTTATGTTCTTGTCAAACAAATATATGTTAATCCTAATTTTGCAATAACATTATAAATTTAAATGATTGACCAAAAAATTGAACAAAAAATTTAAAATTTCTCACCAGAGGATGACATATTGATTGATAGCTTCATTAAAAAGTAGTAATTTTGGTTATTAATAAGTAATATACTAATATTATTAATAAGTAACACTACTAATATTATTATATTAGTAGTATTATTATATTGGTTAGTAATATCTTAGATAGTAAAGTTTTAACAAACTTTCTAACAAAACTTAATTAGTAACATTCAGATTGAAAAGACTGAGTTTGAAGATTCAGTATTTTTTATGATAAAATAAATGATATAACAACGTTTGATCAAAGTGAAATAATTTTAAATAATAAAGTAATGTTTTATTTGTTGTTATCTTCTTGTTTACATTTATTCATAAAATTTTCCTAAATAAAATAAAGTGTTATTCTTGTTTTTATTTATGTATAAAATTTTCCTAAATAAAGTAAAATGTGATCAAACTAAATATAATCTATGATTTTTTAAGGTCTTTTTCAGCTTCTGTTAATAATGTTTTGGATGACATTATGTCAAAATGTGTTATAGTATAGTTTAAGAATGCTGGAACCTATAAAAATAGATCATTTAAAAAAACCTATTATTGAATGGAGTAATTTTAGGTAATTTTTTAATAAATGTGGTGTGTATGTCGTTTATATTGTTCCTTTTATATACTGTGTGAAGTTTTATATTATTTATTTCTTATGATTATTAACATTTTAATGTATTTTTTTACATGCTAGTGAAATGCATGAAAGATTTCTATGGTTTTTTCCTTTTTAAGAACATTAGTGTCAAATGCAGCAAAATTCGATTTGGTCAATAAGTTGATAGGCGATCGTTTGAAGAGAGCACTTAATAGAATAGCATAAAAATTACTTTGTTATGTTTTGTATGCTTAAATTGTAAATAAATACAAAATGTTTAAACTTTTAGTTACTTATCCCGATCTAGGCTGTTAGATCTAAGTTTTCGTTTGTGAAAAGGTATATTTTCTTTATAGCATAAGTTACTTACTTAAATAACTTATACTTAAAAAAAAGATTATAAGGAAAACGTTTAAAACGATAAAACGTTTCATTTAGAGTTAATAAAAACCAATACATAACCTTTTTAAAAAAACGTCCGGTCACCGTTTCATCTGGACGTTTAAAAAACCAATTAAAAATGTTTTTAAGGGACCATTAAAAAACGTTCGCAAAACGTTTTTGTGCCCAATGGGATGCAAAAATAAGCTTGATTAATTAAAAAATTTTAAATTTTAAAGTATACAACTTTTGTTAGTGATGTTTTCTAAATTTATTTTCTGCAAGCTTCTCAAATAATTTCTAATTTTTAATCATATACAAATTTTATTTTCAACATTGCATTAGTATATATAAATTTTATTTTCAATATAGCATTAATAATGCTGTTTTACGCATGCGCGTTTGGCAGTGAGTTAAAATAATAAATTTAAAAATTCATGGTTTATTATATAAAGTGCTGGCCAATGATATATTATATAAATTATTTACAAATTGAATCCGCCTATTTACAAATGGCGAATTCAATTTGTAAACAAATATATAAAATAATTCAAATTTAAAGAATGTTTGTGTAAAAGTGTTATACGGAAATTAAAATACTTATAAAATATTAGTTTATGATTCCTTAATTTATTTTCGATTAAAAAGGGATTAAAGTTTTGATTAGAAAAGTAAACGACTGATACTTTTTTAAGCATTTTTATGAATTAAAATACTTTTTAATAAACATAGGCTCATAAAAGAACTTTTATAAGTATTTTATAATTATTAAAACTTGTTTTTGAATTATCTTTAATTTATCGGGAACTTTCGACTTGCATTTTTAATTATTATTCCACACTTCGGCTTCAGCTTTTGCCCTTTTTACAAATGGCGGACTATTGTTATAAACAAAAAAAAGAGGCTTCAGTTTTTTGTCCAATAAAATCCCGCAAGTTAGACATCTAGTTTATATAATATATATTTGGTCCTGGCTATTAACCCATGCATTTAAAAAATATAAACAAGTCCGTCGCACCACAGGGCTACTAGGGAATTTTTTTTGTGGTTCATTTAACAATATTTTCTGGTAAAAATATCGTTGGTACATAATATATGAAGAACACGGAAACTCGAAGAGGATCGTAAGATCCTGCCACCGAGAACTGTTTAACAGTACAAAAATAAAAAAAACAATTATTTCAAAAATATATAAAATGAAAAGTAAATACCGTTTAAGAATATAATAAAAAATAAAATAAAATATTTTAAATTACATTTTGATAACACTTGTCAAAGAGAAACGAGATTAAAAGAACTCGAAAAAATTTCTATTAAGAAAATAACTTTTTTCAGTTTGTTTTTGAAAGTAAAAAAATCCAACTTTTTTGAAAACTATTTGGTTCCAAATTTTTTTAAACTATTTGGTTCCACAAAAAAGCTCCGCGATAAGATATAAGAGATCTTCCAATATTTGTATGCGAATGTTGATAAATAAAATTGTCATTTCTTCGATCATATTTGTTTTTGGGCTTTATTGCATATAAATTTCGGAAAGATATAGGAGTTAAGTTTATCTTACATTTAAATATAATGCAAAGAATGTTAAAAACATTTAGTTGGTATATTATAAGAATACTCATTTTGAATAAAAGTGGCTTTGCATGAATAAAACGTTAGTCGTACTAGATGCTTCTGTTGCCGATAAAGAGGATCTTATTGACTTTTAGCAATTAGATCCTCTTTTTTAATTTTAGCACTACCCCATGCGATATTTGAATAATTTAGATGTTTGAATTAATGCGTGTCTATTTACAAAACTTCTCGCTTTATATAATACTCCAATATTTTTTGAAACTTTATCGTGCAAGGTTTTAATATGATTTTTCCACGTAAGGTTTTCATCAATAAGAACACCAAGATAAAGGGACTTGCTTGTAGTTGTCGTTGAAAATATATATTAATATATTATAATGATATTATGTAGTTGTAAAAAAACTCGCAGAAGACTAAGAGAAATCTTATTATTGAGAACTTTTAAAATACAAAATAAACTAAAAATTTAAAAAGCAAATTTATAAAACACACAGTAACTTTTTGAGGTCAACTGTTCAGTAATATTTTACAGTATAGTTGCTAACTATATTTATCCTTTTTTTTTTTTATGTTTTTTTTTATGCTTGTTTTTTTTTTGATTTCTTTTTTAAGTTTAAAGTGTTCTCATTACATTTTATTATATTGATTGTTCTTTTACATTTAATACACATCGATAAATTGGTTTTGTTATTTATGAGATCTTTTAGTTTTTTGTTCAGGACAATTAGAGTATCCAATATAGTAAGTTCTATATTGTGAGGTATTATTATTTTGTGGGATAAATAGGGGCCTCGGTGTACAATCACAAATCTAAAAATTTGTTTTATTTATGAGCAATGTAAAGTTTTCTGTTCCTCGTGTGATATATCTATTGGCGTTGGTTTGAAAAAAGTTATAAGTTAGGATTGGTTTGAAAAAAGTTATAAGTTGGCGTTGATTTGAAAAAAGATATAAGTTGGAATAAGTATAACTTATCTTTTCCCTAGACATGCATATGGATACTTCATTTTCTCCATTTTAATTTTCTTTTTTATAAATTTAAAATAATGTGTTATTGTTAAATATTTTGCAAGACCTTCTAACATAATTACTTTTTTTGCATCTGTTTTTATTCCCTTGTACAATTTGTTGATAATTATTTCCTTCATCATTTTTTTGCAGTTTAAATAGTGGTGCATTACTTTTTGGGTCGATCTTGTAAGTAAGTTGTGTGTACCTTGTCTTTAATTGATATTAATCTCCATTATAAATGATAACGATCTTGAATTTAAACAACATCACTCTTGACTTTAAACAACATCAATCTTGACTTTAAACAATATCAAAATTGGCTTTATGAAGCATTTAACTTGTTGTTAAACTATAGATTTTATTTTTTGTTTTCTTATCCATGAAATCAGAACATTAGTCAGCCAAATCTCTTCAACCCCCCCCCCTCCCTCTTTTCTTTAAATTTTCTTTGCGACGGCCCTGCGTGCTTCTAATTCAAATAACGGGAAAAAAATTTCAATCGAAAAATCCACGATGATACATTCAAGGGCAGATTCATAGGGAGGGGGAATTGGGAGCAATGGGGACGATTGCTCTCCCTTAGATATTTTTGAAAAAATTATTTTATGTATGTTTATAAATTTAACAAAGCATTTTGTTCGAAGACTGATGTAAATTAGAGTGTATAAAAGAAATTATTGTATGACTAGAATCATACAATAATGTCATACACATGAACTGCTCGTACATATGAACAGCTCGTATGAGCTTTGAACATCGAAGTTATAAATTGAATATTTGTAAAAGTAATTATTAGAAATCTTATTTAAGTTTTAAATGCTACTGGAGATAAGCCATACTTTGCCTTAAACATAAATGGCACTACTTGGTGAACATAAAACTTATAATAATTTTAAGTCTTGAACTCACGTAACAGGTGTTCTCAATATGTTTCTGTATATCTTAATAGTTAGCTGGCAGCATGTTTACTTTTATTATACTTTTTTTTGTGTTTTGTGTGATTGTTACTTTCCGAGCCAATATTACAATAAAAAAGTTAGCTGTGTATAAACAAAAGATTTTGCTTTAAATGATGCATTAAGAAAAGATTTTGTTCTGTATAAAATGAAAGTGGTTTTTGAGATTTGTTTTAACATATTTTACTAAAAAACGCGTACAATTGGTTCCCGGATAAGATCTTTTAGGTTATTTGTAATAGCTCTAAGCTGGGAATCGATCTGTGTAAAAGATCAATTATTATTATAGTATAATAGTTTCGCTGAAAATAAGGGTTTCTGCTAAGGTTGATTTGAGATTTCTTGAGTGAGCATCCGGCTAGAATTTAAACTTGTTAAAAGATGAGATACAAATGATATAATGGTAGCGAGTATTGTTTGATTAAACGCAGTTTTATCGGCATTTTAATGTAAATTTAAAAAAAAATTATAAAAGAAAAATAAATAAAAACAACATAACTTGTTTTACCAATTTTTTATCAACAAAAAAGAGTTAAAAAAATAAGGATATATAAAATAATTTATATATATATATATATATATATATATATATATATATATATATATATATATATATATATATATATATATATATATATTAGAGAAAAAATTAAATAGTTTACCTCTTTTCTTGAATAGAACGCGTATTCATTTAATGATGCTCTCAAGGTAAGTAAATTCTAGATTTTAATCTAGTTCAATGATCTAAACTTAAAAAATGAAATAGACCTATTTATACTTCATCAAAATCTATTCATGCGTTTTAATAAATTTCTAAGAACTATGAAGTTCCTGGAATACAGAAAAAAAAAAAAAACATTTGTATTTCTGTATAGAGTTCGTCCGTAAAGTACGTACGCTTTTTTTCGTCTACATCCTCCCCCTCCCCTGCATTTTGCAATAAGCTTTTTTAAGTACCCTCCACTTCCCTAAAAGTACCTATGCTTTTAACCTTTAATCTAATATTTTATGATATTAAAAAGATAAATAAAAAAATAAAAACCAGAAAATAATAAAAAAGAAGATAAAAATAAAGTTAAAAAAAAAAAAAGAAAATTTAGAAATAACTTAAACATTGTCATTAGTAAGAAGTTTTTGTTTAAGTTTTATTTTAAATTTATGAAAAGAAGAAGTTGTTTTGATGTCGTTATTAAATTCAGAATTCCATAATTCGGGTCCTCTATTTGCTATAGAGAAATTGGTGGCCGTATATTAGGTTTTGGGTTGACTGTAGTTTTAACTTGAAAATCTAGTAGTGTAAACATGATTTGTTTTGTTAAAAAAGGTATTAAATATTAGAGGTTTCATTTTATTATTAATTTTGTACATAAAAGTATGTGTTGAAAATGATAACTTCAATTTTCATTAAAAAAATGGTCTTTCATACATAATTTTCCCATATAATGTCTGATTATAAATGTCACCTTACATTCATTAAAAGCAAACACCAATATGTGCTTTTATGAAAAAATAAAATCCATTGACTTATCTATACCCAAGCCGCAAGGTACTTTATGTTGAAAATTACATCTTTTCTAAATAAATTTACGCTTGACAATTTGTTATTGTCGCATTACTTTTACCAGATTATAATAGCGGTTAAAATAGTCTTTACATACATGCCAAATATGTCATACTTTTTGATGAAAAAACTTACATATATTGTAATTGAAAAAACTTGTATTTTTGTTCGGAAAAATGTGTACCTTAGTTGCATTGAGAAGTTTTGTGTTATAGTTTATATTATTTGTTTTTATAAAAAGCAATTTAAAAAAAATAAAAAATTAAATAAAAATTGGTGTCCTAACAATGCCAAATAATATTTTTGGACGTGGAATAACACAACAAAAATTATTAAATGAAGGATTTACTTCAAGATGCCGCATATAATAAATTAAACTAATTTATTATATGCGGCATCTTGAAGTAAATCCTTCAAAGTGTAAATAAACATAGTCTAATTTAAAATAATTAGTTTAGTTTGTTTATACCATGCGCTCAAAATGAAAATTTTTTATCGCAGCTTAGTTTACTTTGAGTAAGCTAAGTTTAAAGTGACTAGTTAAATTACGTCACTTTTTTAATAATAAATATATTAATTAGCTGTAAGGTAAATTATTTTAGAAAAGCAATGCATTTTAAAGATAAATTATTAAGTTGAAATATTGGATTATTATATTAATTTTATAATTGAAATAACACGTATATATTAAATCTTGCTTGATAGATTTTTTTCAAAACTTAAAATGACTTTTAAAAAAGTCTCCGTATTTCTACAAAAAGTTGTATACAAGAATAAATTATGTTTAGAAATGTTTTCCAACTTTTGAAACTTGCCCGTAGTTGCCTCAATTAATTTTAAATATACTAACATTGTAATTACCATTTAAAAAAAACATTATACTTAAACATTATATTTAATTTAAATTATAATTAATCTTTGATTCTAATCAAAGTAATCAACAACATCAAAATTTAGGAAAAGGAGCAAGTATGAGAAAATTAAAAAAGTAAATTTTTAATCTGGGTAAAATTTTCGAAATGGAGATAATATTTAGCTTGGAGACCAAATATTATCTCCATTTCCTAAATTATTAGGCAAGTACCATTCAAAAGTTAGTTAGAACATACAATCGTATTGTGCAACCGAGAAAAGAGGAAATTTTTCATAACATGCAGTCAATTAATACAGATGAAATTAGTGCAGAGACAATTTTTAGCTACAGTATTGATAACAGTTCCTGTTATTCAACCTATAAACAATATTTTATACTTATTTTATATTTAAATTTCATTGTAAAAACTGTTATACCATTCCGTTTAACTTCGGAAGATGATACAATTTTATGGAACAGTTACTCATTTCATCCTATGCGGTTATCTGCACCATTAAATATTAAATACATAAAGAAATCCAAGGAGCACATTTATAAAGAAAAACATGATATTGACAGAAAAATAAATAAATGAAATAAATAAATCACCAATTTTTTTGTCTTATGATAAAAAATGCAAATGAGCTTTACTTTATTAATGGTGTTAATTAAAGGCAGTATTTTTTATTCATTAGGGAAAACTCGGGTAGCACCGGACGATGGGTAACTCCGGACACTTAGTGTATAGCTTAAACTAAAGAAGCTATGTGAATTATATACTATAAAAACATTATCTCCGTGAAAATATGGCATATACACTGTGGACCAGAAGGCATATTAGGTTTGATGGAGTGTCACCTTGGATTTTTTTACTGATTAAGTATTTTTTTCATTATACTAACATGATTTAATCATATTTAAAATTAGCTTCACTTGCTAAGAGCGAAAAAATCACAAAACTATGAACCCCCTCCCCCATCAACAAAAATGAAGGGGTTGTTAATTTTGCATGGCCACAACTCTTGAATGCCAAAGTGTTTGTTGATGAAATTTGAAATCTATTGATTAATTTTGATTTATTTTATGTCAGTAAAAAAGTTTTTATTGAAAACCTATTTAACACAGGTGGGCATGGGATGTCTAAAATTGTGGGTTATATTTGTCCCTTTGCTCCAATCCCACAACATTTTCTAAGGGAGCTTTATTTTACAATATAATAAAAATGAAAAATTTTACAAAGCATAATTTCTATAACTACACAATATTATAATCTTTTAATTCTAAAATCAACAACAGCAGTATTTAATCTATCTCCATAATCTTTATGATCTATATTACGTTTATATCTTTGCCACGTAGGCACACTGTTCTGCATACTTTGACAAGCTGCATCCTGCATGCTTTATAAAAGGAAAAACATGGCAGCATATAATATGGATTTTCCATGACACTGTTAGTGTCTTTCCGAGTGAAGAAGCTGTCTCTTGTAGGCATAAAAAAGCACCTTTAAACAACGCTATTTTGTGTTCTGAGTCAGGATCGAGATTTCTTCCAAAACAAGCTTCTTTTACAGATTTAAAAGCTCTTAAGTTTTGGATTACAGGAAGTAGATAAGGTACTATAAGTTGCACTTTATCTTGAAGTTCATCAATCAATTTTAAAATTTTATTTGCATTATTACGTACATTTGCCACTACACCACAAACAAGCTTTTTTACCTGCGTGCGATGAAAGACCAAATAATACATTGGTACATTTAAGATCAAAAGCAATATAACAGTTTGCATCCTCAAGATTAAGTTTCTCAAGCACTAATCTAAGGTTTTCATATTTTTCAGGAATATCTTCAACAATCGCTATAATAAGAACTTTTTGAACGCCACTATTCATAACTTTATTTTCAGATTCTTATTCTTCAAAAACATTCACAACAACTTTAAGGAAGCCTCCTCCACCATCTAAAGAAACTCTTACAAAACCTACGCATGGATTTAAACCTCTTTCTTTGATAATATGCAGGATAAAATCAGGGGGATTTTTAATATATACTAAATCTCTTATGATAGATTCATTCTGATTAGAAACAAATTCAATTTGTTCTACACTATAAAATTCATCTAGTTGTTCTTTAAGATTATCTAGTTTTTGAACTATATTTCCTTCAACAGAGTCTCTTCTATTTAATCCAGTTCTAATTGTAGAACAAAGTTTTTTAGTTGCATTATCAGAAAGTTCAAGAGAGACTTGCAGTTCCATGACTGTTTGAAGAGAAAGTTGTTTACTGCTTCTGTTACTCTTTAAGTAAGGAGCTCCAACTCTAATAGAGATAGGTGTTCCTCGTGTTTTTAGTTTAAAAAATGTCCCTTTTTCTATACCTTTGCTCTCCATCTTTTTTTTAATTAAAGCACTGGCTATTTGTTCTGCATATTCTCCTAATTGTAAACAGTGACCAATTAAGTTGTCTACAGCAGTAGCTTGGGTACACTGATGGGAAATGCCTCGTCCAGTAACAAGAAAACAAATAATGCATACGTTTTCAGCTACTTTCAGTTCACTAATGTTGGAATAGTGACACCCAAACACGGATCAGAAGATCGCCTTTTGTTGGCCCAATCAATCTAAAGCATTTCAGACTATAAATTAACAAAATTCTACTACAACTTAACAATAAATTATACAAAGAGATTTGTTTGTAATAATTTGCTTTAGTTATCTTATATATTAAAATATATGTCTAAATATATATTATAAATAATGGATTGTTGAAATTTATTGCTCACAATTGCATAAACAGGAATAAATGACCACCAATATAGAACATCCACACACACAAATATAATTTTTTTACATAAAATTAAATTAGTATACATATAAATTATATGTATTATAATATAATTAGTATTAGTATAAAAAAATGCCTTAGCAACTTGAAGTCCCCATGATCCCCTAGAAGTATGGCCGCTCTTAAGAAGGTATAAATTTCGTTTACAACTACCACATATGACATTAGGAAAACTCATAATATTTTTATCATAAACATCATGTATGTAGAGTTTGATAATATCTTGTATTTGGTTGGTGACTTCAGATAGCGACTTACATCTTGCACTTTTTTCAACCCAACACACTGCACAAACCGAATCACGTAAGAAACTGTTTCCAGACATAATATATTTGGTACTTTTATTTAATAAATATTATTACTTATTGCTAAGAGTAACATCCAGACAATTTTCATTAACGGAGAAGCGCTCTTTGATTTTTTAGCTTATTGAAAAAGTCAAATTTGTAGTCTAGTATACTAAATACGCAACAGTAAAGTTTTAAAGCAAGTTTAAATTTTAATTTAAATGATTATACGGCGAATTAAAGAGGTCTTCTACGTAAAACTCGGTACTCAGTTTAACTTTACTTACTCATTTACACATTTTATTTGAAAATTAATTTGACAATTTTATTGTATTAGCAAGTGAAACTAGTTTTAACTATGATTAAATCTTTTTACTATAATGATGACAATAACTTATCAGTGAAAAAATCCCAGGTGACATTCTATCACACCTAAACTTATCTCTGGTCCACAGTGTATACAAAATTTCTATCATAATATGTCAAAGTAATTGGCTGGGAGGACAAGATATATTTTCCCGCCACCAGAAGAGCGATGTATTATCTTTGATCCACATAATAATATATCTAGTTTTTATGTAAACGAATAACTTTTTATTAATTAAATATACATTAATATTTACAATATCTATTAAAAAAAAATTCGTTTAATACTATAATTCACTAGTTTTGGAACTTGTATTTGTGAATGAGGTATAATCGGGTGGTATCGGACACATGGTTATGGACAAACTAATTCATTTACAATTTAAAAATGAGCAGGCTTTTTATAAAAATAAAAATACATTTAATATAATACACAAACCGATAATAGTTATTTATTTAATTCCAATAAAAAGATCTAAGATTTGAAAAAAGTGTTTTTAAAGTGTTTATTTCATTAGCAAAAAGCTAATTATAATATTACTAAACGATGACATTTTTATTCCCATTCCTTATATATCAGCGGCAATTTATTAAGGCAATTATTTTTTAATGTGTTGAGAACATTCCAATGCTAATTAATTAAATATTACATTTATGTCAGACGGGTAAAAAAGAGGTAAAATCATTCCTAAACTATGTGTCTTGGGCAACCCTCCAATTTTGAAACATTTTTCTAACATTTTTTCTTTTATGTTTAGTATATTATTAGATACACAATAATTATTATTTTTTATTTGTAATTCAATAAATAAATAATGAGATAAATGTTTTTACTTTTAAGAAAGTCTTTCAACACTTTGTTTTTTGTTAGCATAAAGTGCACCATCTATTTTTTCCGTAAGTGTTCTGCGGTTACCCGACTTTCCCCCCAAACTGGAAGAAAATCAAAACAACTTTTTCCGATATATGGGGATACTCTTAATAGTTTTGTTAAAGTACAGGAATTTAAAACCACAGAAAAATTCAAACCATTAAAATATTTAAGATTGAACATATAACATTTAACATTATTAACATATGTTTAAAACATTTAAATTGAAACCTGAATATAATGTTCTTCATTATTGACAATATCCAGATGAAATCTGTTTACCTAAATGCAACACAAACTTGTCAGCAAGGAAACAGAAAAAGATTTAATTTACTACCTTTGTCTGGTAAGTATAAGGTGTTGGGGAGCACTTAAAATATTCGGGGACTTATAAACTACATTAAGAAAAAAATTCATCACATTTGAATAAATAAGACGATTGTGCAAATTTAGACATACATGTTTATGTGTGCATGTGTAAGTATAATTATTTCTATGTCTGCATGTTTATATGTGAGTAGATAATCATATTTGTATTTATGGGTGAATATTTATATATGTATTATTAAACAATTATTTTTTATTTAAAATCTGTTTAGGCAGTTCTGAATGACAAAATCTTATGATCTTCTGCGAGTATCCGTGTTCTTGTTATTAAGTTAAAAAAATTTGTAATTCTTATTGTATGTATTTATATAAACATATAAACAGCACTGTTATATCCTGCAACTACCATATTCGTGCTCATCTCCATATTCGTCAATGTCTCATCAAAAAAGCAGCTAACACAATTGCTTGTGGCATTACTAACTCTTAACTTGACTATTGAACAGTCTTTATCAGGTTCTTACTAAAAAAATCTTAAAACTCCAACGTTCTCAAAAATGCTTAACTCGCATTGTCTCTCATTTTCCTTTTTATTCAAAATCAGAAAAATTATCAAAATGTTTTCATTGGTTACCAATCCTTCAACGAATAGTTTTTAAAATATCAGTTATCACATATAAAACTTTAAATACCAAATCTCCTGCATATCTATTCAAACTTTTAGAAACCCGAATTTCAAAACAAGGCACGAGATCATCAGACAGTTGTCAACTTACTTGTCGCCTATTAAAAACTTCCCAAGAATCAAAGTCTTTCTCTATGAATGCACCTCATATATGGAATGATTTTTCTATAAACACATGTAACTCAGCCACTTTAGAAACATTCAAAACAAGACTAAATTACGAACTTTTGTAGACACTTTCAAGAACTCATAGTAAACCTACTCAGAGCTTCTGAATTACTTCATCACTATTGTGGTTGTTGTAAATGATGGCACTTTATTCTCTAATTATTACTATTACTTTTATTATTATTATTTTTATTATTGTTATTATTGTTAGTATTATTGTTATTATTATTAATATTATTATTATTATTAATATTATTATTATTATTATTATTATTATTATTATTATTATTATTATTATTATTATTATTATTATTATTATTATTATTATTATTATTATTATTATTATTATTATTAGTAAGTAAGTATACAAGATCCTTCACTAAAATCAGGAATAATAAAAACATATATTTCAGATCATTTTCCAATATACTTCTCTTTGTCACAAAATTCCACAAAAATTAATAATTCAAAAATCTTATGTTATAAAAGAATTATCAATGAAACGTCTACTCAAAAATTTAAGGACTTGCTATCGGCGACAAATTGGCAAAAGGTCAACCAAGAATGTAACCTAGTAAACACAAACTCTGAGTACATTAATTTTATAAATTTATTTATCCTACAATATATTAAAAGTTTTCCAATTTAAGAAAAAGAAATAAAAGCAAAATATTTAAATTGTCCATGGATAACAAAAGAAATAAGAAAATCCTCAAAACAAAAACAAAAACTATACGTCAAATACTTAAAAAATAGAAGCGAAGCGAACCTACCCCTTAACAAGCAATACAAAAACCTATTTGAAAAAATAAAAAAAAAATAAAAAATTTTATATTATTCTAACCAAATACTAAAATCTAATGGACACTTAAAAAAGACATGGGACATTATAAAGGAAATAATTGGTGAAAGTAAATCCAATTTTAACAAAATGCCTTCTAGAGTAATAATTAATGAAAGTGAATCAAACAACAACCGAGATATTTCCAATGAATTTAACTACTACTTTGCCAACATTGGTGCTGATCTTGCATCCAAAAATTAATGCCCAAACAATACATTTAAAAGTTACTTAGCAGGCTTACACTGCTTTTTAAATTTCAATGAAATAAATCAAGACGAACTTGAAATAGCTATAAAATCAATTAAAATTAAGTCCCCCGGAATCGATGGTATCTCTTGCAAAGCAGTGTTAGATGTTTTTGTGGAAATACGTAATCCAATTTACGAAGTATTTCATTCATCAGTTACAACAGGTATTGTACCCGATAAACTAAAAATCTCTAAAATTATGCCAATCTATAAATCAGGAGAAACCAACTCTTTAAACAATTATAGACCAATCTCAATCTTTTCGATATTTTCAAAACTTCTAGAACAAATAATCTATAATAAATTAAATGAATATTTAAAAACTAAGAAAATTATTAATAAAGGTCAATATGGTTTTCAAAAGGTACACTCAACTGAGCATGCAATCCTTGACCTCTCAAATAGGATAAGTAGATCATTTTAAAAAAAAAATTCACATTAGGGATCTTTATTGATTTGTCAAAGGCATTTGACACCGTTAACCATGAGATTTTACTAATAAAAATGAAAAACTATGGTATAAAAAATCAAGCTTTAAATTGGTTTAAAAAATACCTTAATAACAGACAACAGTGTGTTATTGTAGATAAAAAAAGCAACTCAAATTTACTTAAAACAAAATGTGGTGTACCCCAAGGTTCCATTTTTGCTCCTCTTTTGTTTCTTATTTATATAAACGATCTTCTAAACGCCTCCAATATCTTTAAAACTATAATGTTTGCAGACGATACAAATTTATTTTACTCGTCAAAGACAATCAAAGACCTCTTTGAAAAAACAAATGCTGAACTAAAAAAAGTTAATAATATGGTTTAAATTAAATAAACTGTCACTCAATATAGAAAAAACTAAGTATATACTGTTCCACTCTAATCAACAAATTAAAAAAATACCCCTAAACCAACCAACAATTAATATAGAAAATATAACCATCAAAAGGGCTCTGAATACAAAGTTTTTAAGAGTTCTAATTGATGAACACATCTCTTGGAAACCCCACATAAACTACATAAACACAAAAATATCAAAGAACATAGGTTTACTTTACAAGACAAGACCATTTTTGTCACAAAAAGGTCTAAAACTTATCTACTTTTCGTTCATACACAGCTATCTCACGTATGCTAATATAGCATGGGGTAGTACCCACAAATCTAAATATAATCAATGGCAAAAAGCTCAACTTATCTACAAAGAAAACTGTACTAAAAAAAAGAAACCAGTTCTTAACTACATATAACATTTTAGTTACATTTACTTAAAAATACAATAACTTTTAAAAATTAAAAAAGAAATTTTTTTTTTATAAGTCATTTTTGAAAAAAAAAAATTAGCAATAGTTATTGACTATTTTTGTTTTCTTTTTTTAGGATTTCCTTTCCGCTAAAAGTTGAGGGGAAAATATTATCAAAGTAATAAAAATTTAACGTCAATAAAAAGACTTGCTAAGCAATGAAATTACGACTTTCACCATCCAGTATCCTACGAAATAATTTATTATTTACACTGCTATTATAAATATAATATATTTTTTGTTTTAATTTAGTTCAATTTTTTTTTCGTTTTTGATGTGCTTTTCTTAATGTTGGAAATAAAAGTCGGTTAATAAAATAAATTTCTAATTATTTGTAATATATCTTACTTTTTTTTTTAAACTTAACAAGCATGTTTCTTTTTTTAAAGCAAATAAACAATAAAAAGTCATTACAATTAATAATAAAGAAAATTACTAAATCTTAAATATTTAATTTTAGTCGCTTCTAATTCGCTTCATCGGAAAAGTTGCCACCGTCCATATATTCTACTTTTTGTTCATCTGAACCCGATGTACTATCAATGTTCAAGCAGTCGTTACTTTTGCCTGATTCTAGAAATTGATCCGAACCCGATTGTTCATTTTCGGATGAACTGCTATCACTTTCCACTGGTATAGGTGCTTTTTATTTTTCTGAGTTTCTGCAATGTCTGATTGATTAGGAAATTTAATTATTCGACGCTTTTTCAAATATTTAAATACCGCTTCTTCCAATATTTCTTTACGGTCAGTATCCGTCCATACGTGGTTATTTCCAGCAGTAAACATACATTGCTCCAATATTTCTTTACGGTCAGTATCCGTCCATACGTGGTTATTTCCAGCAGTAAACATACATTGCTCCATGGTATCGTGTTTCATATGCAGGCGATGATCTGTAAGGATAGTAGATAGAGTGTTGAAACATCTTTCAACTGCACTGTTAGACGACGATAAACAAAGGCACAGCTCCGGTAATAAAAGTATATTTGGAAAATCTTTTTGTTTAGTTGTAAATAATTTTTCCCAAATTTCTAAGGAAGAAGACTTGGAATAATCTGATCTTACCAGGAATTGCAAAGACTTCCATTCGTCAAAAACCATTGTTTCACTAAATTTGCTTTTTCAAGCGATTCACAAAAATGAAGCTTAAGGTACGTGATTTTTTGCCATCAATTGTTTTCGTCGTCCGTCCAATATTTTGGATCCAGCCATGTCATCGACGCAAACACTGCATTATCTTTGAATGAAGCAAAGCGACTGTTAATTAGTGGTATCAATATATTAGTGCAATTCTTTCTTAGCACTAAAGATCGTTCAACGTCATCGTGTTTTGGATTGATCATGCCATCGAGTTTGATGTTGATGTACTTTTTATTTTTTGAAACTTTTTTTTTGTCGCCAGCCATTATATATCCAGATTCAATGGTAAAAAAACCTCCTTCTTCTTTAATAAAAAATTTTCTAGCTGAGCTACTGTATGCATCGTCAGCTTTCTCTTTAGTCAGTGCAGTTAACTGATTTATTGTCTGGACAATTTGGGGATCAACTTCAAAAGCCAACAAAATATTTTTTTCAAAAAATAGCAATAAAGGGCTTATTGCATCGAGAAAATCAAGATAAGCACCAATTTTGCATAAAAAATTATAGTTGGTAAATTTCTTTAAGAGCCCCTACATTTTTGCCCTTGTTTCGTTCCGATACCCTTGCTTGTTTGCTAGTGCATTTGGTATGGCAACTAGATAAGCTGGCCAGTTATGCAATAAATTGGTGTAGCCCCTTACACGATGTGATGCAAATCTAGTTACTTGGATTTTATTGAGCGTGTAATACTGGATAGAGAGTACAGCGGCAGCATGTTTACATGATTCTTTAAGTTTACCGGATTTTTTTCACAGATTTACAGATCACAATCTGTAAATTCTTTAAGCTTGCTTAATAGCAACTTTTAACGCAAGTTCTAATCTGTGATTAACACAGTGTATGTTGACCAACCATGGACGTGTTTTTTTAAGTTGAGTCAATGCTCCACTATAAATACCCAAATTAACATTTGCTCCATTGCCTGTTGCTGATACCAACTTTGTACGGTAGTTCGTTATTGATAGCGGAATTTTACAGTTGCTTCTGTTGTTTTCAATGAAAACACTATTCAACGCCAACTTTAAGGAGTCAGCATCTACTCCTACAAAATCAATCATGTTACATAGTGCTACAAAAAAATAACACGGGATACCAGCATGCTTAACTCTATCGCTTCTTTTTCATTGCCTGTTTTCTGAGCTTGACTCCCATCAGAAAGCAAAGACATAAAATTTTTTATGGCAATAATAGCCGCTACTTTCACCTTTATTGTCTCGGTAATACAATGAATAAACTCTCTAGCTAAAAAAAGAATTCAAAAATAAAGTATTAACTGTAAAATATAGTCAAAAGTAAATATATAGTATCAGTCTAAAAAGTATTTTAAAAAAATGTATTTTATATAGTATTTATATATATATGTAACATGTACATATTTAAAGTACCTGCTTTTGCGTTGCTTTTTCATTGCAATAATTGGACACCATTGTCATGCTGAACCTTTACAAGGACTTCAAAGCATCTATGGGACATAGCAGGATGCAACGCCATTTCATATGCAGTACGCATTATCTTTAAACATGCTTCAAATGTTGATGCTTTTATTGAGTTATTGGTGTCCGTTAAGGGACTCTCAGGTTCATTTGTTATATTTGAAGAGTTACAAGCTTTTTTTATTTGCTCAGCTTCTTTGCGTGATCTTGTCACTATATGCCTCTTAACCTGTTAGATAATATAAATGAGTAAAATTATAGTATAATGAATATTTACTTAATTTTATAGCTTTATATTCTACAAACCTGATGATGAGTTACAACATTTGTTCCATTTGAAAATGCGTTTAAAGAATTTCTAGCCGACCCTAATATCGTTGTTTCGCTTTGAATGATGTTTTTATGCTTAGCGCACAGTTTGCACCATATTTTGACAACAGTGTCAACATTGTTAACTTTTATAACTTCTTGACCAAGAAAATTATATTTTTATGAAAGAACATTTTTAAGTAATTTTGAAATAGCTTTTGTATTCATTTCTTCTCTCTCTCTCATCTAATGCTAATGTGACTGTTTCTTTTTAATGCTTGCCTTTTATTATGTTGCAGTAAACTGATTGCAAAATTGAATCGCAATTACGGAAGAATTAGAATAAAATAATTGCATCGTTTCTTATACAAATATATAGACCATGTAATTCTTGCCTAAAATTGTTTTCTGATTTGCTTAATTTCAACGTAAATACCAATTACTAGAATTAGTTTACATACTAGTTATATGTATACAAAAAAATTTAGTATACAGCTCCATCAATTAACAATGCACTAGCCCACAAATGTGGACAATGAGGCAGAAACGGGTTCTCATGCACGAGTTAGAGAATCCACCGAAAGTACAGGCTGTTTCAATTTGGGTAGTAAATATAACCAAGTATTTTATATTGAAGCACTATTTTTATATTAAAATCTTGTTACATTTAAAATAAATAATATTTTTTACAATTAAACAATAATTAGTTTTTTCACTTTCCTGTGTATAAACTCAATGGTGATAATAATGACGAAAAACGTTTTGTAAAAACCATTTAATAATGTTAAAGTTACAAATTGCTCATAGTTTTAGCTTAAATAATTAACAAACTGATAAAAGTTGTGAATAAATTGCATATCAAAAATTTCTTTTTGTTAACGTTAAATTCTTAAAAATGATAAAAATATATACGCACACACAAATATTTATTAGTGCAGACCTTTTTTATCCTCGATGTGTATCAATTTTCATAGCCGAAAATAATAACCACCCTAAAAAAAAAAAAAAAAAAAAATAAGTTAGTGAAATAGTTATAATTTTTTTTTTAATTAAATTTTTAACTTTTTTATTTTATTTAAATATTCTATTACAAATGCAGTACAGATTTTGTTTCCTTTTTTTAGTTACTCTTCGTTTTTTCGTTAAACTTTATTTTGCCGCTAGCTATTGAACAGTAATAATATAATAATAATAATAACGCGGTCGTTTTGTCTAAAACAAATACTATGTGCGTGGACAAACAAGGCGTGCGATCGCACGCGCTTCCTGGAATGCAAAACTTGTTTAAGTTTAATATGATTAACTATTGTTATTACACGTGCTGTTACACGTTGCTAGATAAACTTGTTTTCCTGTAAAAAAAATTATATTCAAGCATAATTAATTAGTTTTTCTAACTAGCCGAATTTACGAGCGTCTAGAGAATTTTATAAATTTGAATGGGTTTATTGTTGTCATGCATTCATAATTTCCAAAAATCATTGACAATGCATGCTACAAGTAGTACAAGCTTAGCAAACAATAACTCATAAGAATTTGAAGCTGACAAAGCTGCAACTCTTCTTTTCTTTGTTTTAAATGATGATTCTTTAAATGATAATGTAGGTCTGCCGAGTTGTTTATTTTTGCTATCCTTCATTAATGTGGTATTAAAATCATTTTCAAGCCAAGCTGAGTTCTTCCTTATAGACTTTGCACCAGTTAGTTTACTTTGAATTTATCTCTTACTATAATAAAAACAAATAAACGAAATTTACTCTAAAAATTTTCGCCTTGAAACTCCAAATCTTGTTCTTTAATAAAGTTGCACACAAGGATACTGTCTTCTTTTTTATGTATTGACAGACTGTTATATACAAATAATGTATATATATATATATATATATATATATATATATATATATATATATATATATATATATATATATATATATATATATATATATATATATATTAAATGTTTCAACGTCATATCTTGTTGTACGTGAATATATATATATATATATATTTTTGAATATAAAGCATAAAAAACAGCTGCGTACAAACTAAATTTATTCTTCGTAATATTTCGATCTGCTTTTGCACAGATCGTCATCAGACGTAAAATATAATTAAAAAAAACAAAAAAAAAACCGTTACAAATATTACTTAAAAACGTCAAAGAAGACATTAAAAAGAAGCCATAAATGATTACATAATAACGTAAATATAAAACTAGCAAATATTATTTGACTCCTTTTTTTGGATAATTTTTTGAAACAGAGGTCTCCAACTGTTTGTAGAAATTTTAATGCCATTGTCACGGTTCAGAAGTATTGGAGCATTTTTTATTTCTTGGTATGTTGAGGCGTAATTAATTTCAAGTGATTCTCTAACTTTGCGTTGATCGTACTCTGATTTTATTGCTAGAGTTTTCGGATTTGACCAATCAAACATGCCATTACATTCTCGACCATGTTCGGTTGCACCAGATGCATCCCATTTACCTTTTAAATAGTTTTTTTGATGTTCAATGCATTTCGTTAAAATCTTCTTTTTTGTTTCGCCTATGTATATACTGCCACAAGAGCATGTGAGTTTGTAGACACCGGGATTGCTATTTGGAATTAACTTAGACTTGTTGTTGCATAAGATGTTTTTTAACGTAGGTGGTGTAGTAAATATTATTCTGACGTTGTAAGGTTTAAGCTCTTTTCTTAGTTTTGGACCTATTCTTGGGAGCCATGGAAGATTAACTGTATATTTAAATGTTTCTGTTTTATTATAATTTATTTAGAAAGGTTGATTCTTTTCTGAATATAGTTCTTAGCAGTTGTTTCAAGCTTTAATCTATCGTGTCCATTTTCTGAAAACATATTTATTAAAAACTGTATTTCATCATCAAGATATTTTTTGGAACAAATTTTAACGGCACGAGATAAAAAACCTTTAAAAACACCCATAACTATTTTTGGATTAACGTTTGATGTAGGTTTTATTTGTATATTAGTGATAGCCGACTTTCTATGGATTTTGAAGTTATAGTATGAGTTATTAGTATTGGTTACAGTTATATCCAAGAAGTTTAATTCCTTTTTATTGTTTTCTTTTTCTGAAGTATATTTTATTGCTGGATCTTGTTCATTTAACAACTCCAGAAACTTATCATGATTTTGTATTGAGTCGAATCTTGCATGACTGTCATCTACATACCTTCTGTAAGTCTTTGGCGAAAATTGACCAACCTCAGCAATAATAAGAGCTTTTGCTTCCAAATGCTGTAAAAACGCTTCGGCAACTACGACCATTAAGGACAAACCTATAGGTCCCGAATTCGGTATAGATCTTATCTCATTTTTGTATAAAAAATAACATTGGTTAAGGCAGAGTTCGATCATTTCATGTATATCACTAAGAGTTAGTTTGGTTCTTTTTTTTTTAAGATTATCAATATCGTTGTTTAAAATATCGATAATCACAGGAATTGCTCTGTCAATTGGAATGGAGGGATATAACGCCACCACATCAAAAGAAACTTGAATTTCACTTGGATCAATTAACCAAGATTTTGCTTCGTTGACAAACGAGGAGGAGTTTAATAATCTTGTTTTGTTTTTGTTTAAGGTGGGTTGTATAATTTTTACAAGATGTTCTGATAATCCATATGGTGGGGTACCTATAGTAGAAACAACTGGCCGCATTGGATAGTTCTTTTCTGGCTTGTGAGCTTTTATGACCCCATATAAACGTGGAGGTACGCAGTCAGAAGGGTACATTTGAAAATAAGTCTTGTTATCTAACTTTTTTTGTTTTCGTAACCTGCATAATAGTTTCTGGAATTTAGTCATAAGGGTTTGAGTCGGGTCATAGTTGATAGTTACTGAGTGTTTAATTTCCTCTTCCAATTTATAAAATGCGTCCTCTTCGTTTATAAGTACAAATCCTGTTCCTTTATCAAATGGATAAACTGCTAAACCATTCATTTTTTTCCTCAAATTATTTAAAGATAATCTTTGTTCTTTTGATAAATTATCGGGTAATCTATGTTTGATATTTTTAATAAGAATTTTACTCACGTTTTGTCGAATCTTTTCTGCATCAGATTTTTTACTCTTTTTTTCTAAATGTAAAGCAAAAGATTCGATCGGCGTTAAAATTTCCATATAAGGCAACTTTTTTAAACGACGGTGCAAAATTTGGTCCAAGATTCAGGAGATTTATTGTGGAGGTGTCTAACCGAGTTTGCGATAAATTTAAGATTCCAGATTTAACTATATTTTTATTCAATCCGTTTGATTGTTTTTGTTTATTGTAAGTCATTTTATAAAGTTTTTCAAACTTATCTTTTAAATGTTTCTTTGTAATTTTATAATGATGTTTTTTTGATTTTTCAGTAACATTTTCAATAATTTTATAGTGATTAGGTGTCAAAATTTTTTCTAAATTATAACAAATATTTTTTATAACATTCTTACTTGTAAAAATTCTATATTATCTATAATAAAAATCTATATGTTTTTTTTGTTTTTGTTTTTTTTTTTATTATATTTTACGTCTGATGACGATCTGTGCAAAAGCAGATCGAAATATTACGAAGAATAAATTTAGTTTGTACGCAGCTGTTTTTTATGCTTTATATTCAAAAAAAAAAAAAATATATATATATATATATATATATATATATATATATATATATATATATATATATATATATATATATATATATATTATCGTTCAGTAATACGTTTAGTATGAGTAGGACCGTCTTGTATGTTTTCCGCGTTTTTTTTAAATTTTGTGCAAATAAAATATTTTGATCGCTATCATAGATTTTTTGTTAGTTAAAAGAGTTCAAACAAAAGAAAACCAAAGTGGCGTCTAGTGGCAGCCAGATTTATGATATGATTAAAGCAAACATATATAATATGATTAAAGCAAACATATAGAATATGATTAAAGCAAACATATATAACATATATATAAAAGCTTTAAAATATCTGAGTATTAAAGCAAAATGTAGCAATAAAAAAAATAAAAAAAATATATTTGTTAATTAAAATCAAAATTTAGACAATAAAATATAACATATTAGGCATATTTAAAATTGCTATAAATATGTTAATTACTTACCAATTTTAGTCTAACAACTTTTAAAATCTAGATAATTTATAGAGTTATAATAAATTATTTTGAAAAGCGCAAATTTTTATGTAAATGTTATTTATTTCCATCGCTTTTTTAAACAACATTTTCCTCTTTACAATTTTTTTTTTCTAATTCACATTCGCTTCTACTTCAACCACATCAATAAAACTTTAAGTGTATATAAACGGTTTTAATATGTTTTATAATATCTATATAATTGTTTAAAACCATTTATTCATCAAAGTTCTGACTTTGGTTTTTATACTTTTGTCCAGTCACTGGCCCACTGTGGTATGTCTAAAATTAAAAGAAGTTAAAATTTTTATAAATTATTCAAGTTTATGTATTAAATTTTGCTTCATAGTTGAGGTATCATATCACGCATTTCAAAACTGAGCTTGATCCATTTTGAAAATTTCATCCTTTTAAAGAGGAGATTGACTGCGATTGTTTCAGCTCCTACAACAACGCAATAATATATTACATCTGGTCTGTTTTTTAAAAGGATTTGGATTACCACTTTTTGTGATAGAAACTGTGGTTGTTGTTATTTTTAGTGTAGCCATTGTTTTTGTTTGTCTGATTGGTGTAGATATTATAATTTAAATTGTATTGTTCATTTTTAAATGCTCCAAATAGAAAATATCAACCAATATTAAGTTTAAACGGCAAACGTTTATTACCAACAATAATTGCTTTATAATGTTAAATCTTAAAAATTAAAAACATAACAATTTTTAATGTATTAGATGTGGTTGCCTTGAGCTTAATTTTACTTGTGATGCTGAAGCTTTTAAAGATTGAAGAGGCTGATGTAAACACTCCCAAAACGGTAAGGTAAAACAGTATGTTAACCTTTGTTATTTTGACGGCAAAAGGAGTAATTCCCATGGTAATGAAAAATTTTTTTTCCCATGGTAATGGTATACTTTTTATTGCTGCAAATAAGAGCTAAGTGTTAATCTGAGAATTTGTTGATAGCTTGTTATTAAGAAAATTTAATGTCACAGCTTGGTTTGAAGAGGTCAACAACTTTTCTGTTAGAGTGTAATCAAGGCAGAACTGACAAAAAAAATGAAATTGTTCTTTTGAACCATTTCGGCAAGTTGCTTTTGAGAATTTGGTTAATGTTAGGAATAGGCGCTAAAGGTAGACTTGAGTTTTCCATTTTAACAAATGTTTAATATACAGTACTTTTCTTTAATGTGACAACACAAAATATTGAATGGCATCTATTATTAGGAGGGGGAAACAAATTCAGTTAAGAGTTTTCTTTATCGAAGGTGGAGCTCGAGCTACACCTTCGATACCTATAACTTCCACCACCTATAAAGAAAACCAACCCCTTAAATATTTTTAATATGCCAAACTATTGACTACAAAAAAACTTATAAAAGTATGGATACAATCGTTTATAACTAAAGGTTCCACGTACCTATGTTTTGGATCGATCAATGTGGCGTTCAATGTGTTCTAGAACTTATCAGCAAAGTTATGGAGGAAGACAATTTTTATTATTAACTTTATAACAATTTTTATTATTAAACTGTATTTGTGAAAGTAATAAAGATTCATGGAGGTTGTTGCTAGCAAAGTTTTCTATATCAGACCGCCACATAAAACATTCGTTGTGGCTTCTAGCTAAAGGTATACAGGGATATCCCGGATTCAAAACTAGCATAGTTGCATCGGCATATTGCCGCAAAGAATCGTTCTAGCTTTAAAATAATTATAGAAGAAAACGGTCAACTTAAATGTGATACCGTGGTGGAAAAAATAAAAAAACATGTTTATTCTAAACATTACGCTGCTGCCTTAATACGCCTGCATTTTTACGCGCATGAAAGAGCCGAGCTACTATGATTTTGACAATAATAAGTTCGGTTGTGCTAGGCATTCTTACACTATGCATAGTTCTAATATTTATTTGGAAAAAAAGACTTTTAAACATTATAAAAAGTATAAGTTACTGTCAGTTTTTGATGAGTGATAAGTAATGGAAAACACGCTTGAGTCAGAAACAGAGGATAGCTCTGTTTGTTTATATAGGCCAAGGCTAGCAGCTTGCGTTTCACGAAAAAAAAGTTTAAAAATTCTTGGAAGAAGACTGACTCACCAAAAAGTTAGTAATACGACAGTTAATGAAATAGTTTCACTTTATTGCAAATACACTATGAGGATAGGTAAAAGCTTGGGTACAGGAGTTTCAAAAATAGCAACAATAACCTATGCAAAGCTTGTGAAAAGATTTTTTCCAATTAGAAATCATGAAGGTTTAAGAGATAATCTTGATAATAACCTGGTGCTTCAGCAAGCTTTATACATTTTGTCTGCCAATTGTTACCATAAATTTTGGTATGGGTCTTGCACCTCTTACTTTTATGTTATCAACAGCTACTCACGTTGAAGTCACTTGCCCATATTGACTATTAAACAACAGTCAATCGTAAAATTTACTATATAAGAAACTCTTCGTACTCCTTTTAGTTCAAGACTTGAAAAGTATAAAATTATATGAAATGCTGCATTACTAACACCAGCAAAAGTTATGTTTTATATAAAATTTCCAGATGTTGATAAACATTTTTTTTACAAATAAAGGGTAACCAAGCCAAATAACACATGCTTTTTTGAATACGATGGAACAAAATCATGTTACAAAGGAAGAAAATAAAATTTGTTGTATGACTTTAATTGTGGTTTTACTTTAAATAAGTTAAAGTTTAATTTTATTTCACCAGATTCACAACCTTTAATAATTGGTGAATGCATACTGGTTATTAAAACACAAGCTCAATAATTGCGCAATTCTAAACAAATAATAAGCATTGGTACAAATGGTATGCATTTCTTAAAAAAATTTAAGAACTGTTCGCAATTTCTGAATTAAATATTAACAAAATCTTAATAAATAAAATGGGCAAAGCACATAAAGTAAAATCTGTAAAAAGAGTACTTGCAGGACAAGCTGCTGCAACTATATGGAAAGAAAAACAACGTTATTCTTTACGCTTACTAAGCAAAAAGAAAAAATCTTTGAAATGGAAAAAATAGAAACTGAGACTAAAGAAAAATTAGTTTAAAAAAAACTAAAAAAACGCCTGTTGTTAATTTTTACAATATCAATCTTATTTAAACTGTTATTGGGATAGGAGCAATTGTTGTTATGTATTTTTTATGCCAAAAATTATTAAACAGCATTCTACTACTCCTACAATAGTTAAAACAGCGCCTTTTCAGGTTCAAGCGCCAATCGAGCCAATAAAAAACTCGTTTAAGGCAGAAAAAGATTGCTGGAGTGTTTGTTTAATTTTTTAGCTCGTCTCAAAGAAAGATATCTTTGGATGTCTTGAAGTGTTTCAGGACGTTTGGCGACTTCCGTTTTTTGAATCTCCTGATCGACTAATGTTCAAAATTTTCTTCTAGCCTAGTAAGCTCTTCAACTAAAAGTTCGCCATCACTTAAAGAGCGAAAAGTTAACTCTTGAAGCGATGTTCTGTTTTTAGCAGCTTAAGAATATAAGATGGGGTAGCGTTTGTTGCTGCTAATAATCTTTAGTAGCACTGGATACAATCGAACTTCACTTTTATCCGTTATTAATATTATACTATTTGTTTTTATTGTTTAACTCACAGTAACAACCATTCCAGAAATCAAAAAATAGAACAGCTTGAGAAAATATAATGGCTGATCCATCATAACCAGTAAATTTAAAAGTAATCTAATCAATTTTTTGACCAGATAGAAAAGCTTACTTTTTATGCTTACTTATTTTATGAATTAAAAAATTCCATTCAAAAAGACCAGATTGACTTAAATTCACCTACTACCTTTACGGAGTTTGAATTAAAATTTTTATTATTAACAGTATCTATGTTGGTAACAGTAAAATTGGCTGTAGAGACTTCATTTCAGAGAGATGCTATTCTTCTATCAGCTGATTCTACCTTGGCATTTATGCTGCAAAATTTAGGCGTAGGACCAGTAAGCAACAGTATGAAGACCTCCTTAATTAAAAGAATAAAAGAAAGATGCACAAATTTATCTTATCTCATTCAATATTTTTATAATGGAGATCAAGTTCAAAATATTTTTGGTTAAGATATCATATTTGATCGGCTAACTAAAACTGCTTTGATAAATTTAATTGTGCTTCTTGTCTAGCGGCTCTCATCCGTTATAAATGAAACTACAGCATTGCCATCCAAAAAAGATGATGACGAACATACTATAATGTGCAAAGACAAACCTTTGAGCTTGACATTGTAGGAGTAGCTAGACATGGCCAAAAATAATGAGATGAAAATGAAAGTAGTACCAAAAACAAATCCACTATCATCTGCAAAAGCAGAGGCAAACTTTATGACATGTCTATATCATTATCAACTGTTCATCAAAACAGCTCTGTCAATTAAAGCTGACTAGGAAATATACAAACTAAAAAAGGTCATTTCGCAATGGGATTCAAAGCTTTTTCATTTAAACGTAGCTCATAATGAAGAAAGTGTTCTTATAATTGGATCACATTACCGGTACTTATTTGTTTATTTATATACTATGTAAATTATACAAAGAAATTAACTTTTATTAACTGATAATTATTGGTATTTAAATAAAGATTCAGCAGGTAAAACTCAACAGAATGCAACCGTGAAACTTGGTTGAGAAATTTTAAAAAACGTTGTTGGCCTTGAGGAGCAACTTTAATTTACATTGAGATAATAAGGCTTAGAAACATTTATTCATCATTTATAAACATTCCACAACGCTCCCGCTCTACATTTTTCATCAATAAAATTTAAATAAAAAAAATTTAAATAATAAAAAAAAATTAATAACAGGAGCAAGTAGAAAACAAAAGTCTTATCACCAAGCCCCTACAGTAAGCGTAAAATATTTTTTACAAATTTCTCATTACATAAATTTACAAAAACTGTTATATAAAACAAGTTAATATATAATTACAACAAGAATACGATAAATTGCAAAAATTAAATTAATACATACAGTAAGAAATGTTACAAGATTTTTTTTTATAACTTAAAAATAAAAAAATATGTTTGTGTCTGGTAATTCAAGTAAATACTGTTAAACTATAATTTTAAAGCAACTTATTGAAGTTAGGTTTAGTAAAGGAAGAAACCTTTTTAAGTTAATTATCACATTCAAACAGATTGATGGCCAATGAAATAAGCAATTAAAAAAAAAAAACTATTGATTTGAAAAGTCATTCACGCCGGAATAACTTAAGGATTGATGGGTTACCTGAGCTGCCAAACGAAACTTGGAATGATTGTGCAAATCAGTTAAGAGATATCTTTAGAAACAAGCTGGGAATCTTGGATAATATAACTATTGAAATCATCGTGTCAGGAAAATAAAAGACGATAGATCTCCAAGAACAATAATTGTAAAACTATTAGACTTTCAAAATAAAAATAAAGTTTTAGCACTAACGAAAAAACTTAAGGGTACAGGGATATTCATCAACGAAGATTACGCGAATAAAACACTAGAAATAAGGAAAAAGCTATGGGAAGATGTTAAAAGATTTCGCAAAGAAGGTAATACGCTATTATTAAATATGACAAAATATTTGTTAAAGAATTTCGTAAATAAGGAAATTGGCCAGGAGTAAAGCCGCAATTTTTATAATTAAAGAATTACTTAGGTGACATAATGACTTTCGAAACATTTGACGACGAAACCCATTACTCCAATAATTTTAAAACCACAAATAATATATTATCTCATAACTTCTATAATGCGGATGATAAAATATTTAACGAAAAATGTTGTAATACAGAATATTTTGATATTGATACTTTTAAAACCCATTTTAAATCATCTAATGAAGATTTTTCGGTCATATAATAAACATAAGAAGTATTAACACAAATATTGACATCATGCTGAATAATTTCCTTTTAGAATGTAATTATTTATTCAGCATGATTTGTCTAATGGAAACATGGTGTACTGACGAATTTTCAAAAACAAATTCAAATTTTCACATTTCTAATTACAAAATAATTTCTTTTGAAAGAAAAATACTTAAGAGAGGAGAAGGAATTATAGTGTATATTCGAATCATTCAACGGAATATGCAATCATAGACCTCATAAACAACATCAGCTCATCTTTTGATGAAGGACAGTTTGTATTGGAAGTCTTTATTGACCTTACAAAAGCTTTCGATACCGTCAACCATAAAATTCTGATTGAAAAAATAAAAAAATATGGTATAAAAAACAAAACTATTAAATGGTTCGCCAGTTATTTAAATAATAGACAACAATGTGTCACAATCGACTATATTTCTAATTCAAAGCTATTAAAAATAAAATGTGATGTTGCAAAGGGGTCAAATCTTGCCCCCTTGTTGTTCCTAACATACATTTACGACCTTCCTACAAATCTTGATTGCATTATGTTCGCAGATGATACAAATCTGTTTTATTCATCTTCTTAAAACTAAAAATTAAAACTTTTTATAATTTTGTTTAAATGAATCTCTTATCTTTTTATTACTTTTAACTGATCTCAGCACTCAATTTTTTTTCTTGTTCAAAAATCATATCTCACCATTGCCATAAAGGACACCATTTTAGTTAATGATCTATGTATTGTCTTTATGTTAAATAAATGTCTTTATGTAAAAAAAATTACTTAATTTCTTTTATTTTAATTTTGAAAAGCATCTTTATTTTGTATGCAGGTTATTATTGATTTATTATATAAATTTTGTTAATGAATATAAACACTATTTAGTATAAAGCTTTATCTATTAAATAGTGTTTATATTCACTAACTAAATTAAAATAATAGATCAATAATAAACGGTATACAAAATTAAAGATGCTATTTAAAATTAAAAAAAAAAAATTAAGTTAATTTTTTTACATAAAGACATTATTTATTTTAACTAAAAAGAGTTGTAGTTTGTGCAACCAACATGGTAGCAACCAACATAGTATCAATGAAAGCAAATCTGCGAATATTTTATTTGAATATCTAATATTTTATTCTGTTGAGAAAGAAGTGTCAATTTGTCAATTAAAATATTTTTATTGATCTGGTTTTACATAGTCATAAAATATATAAAACAAAAGAAGTCTCCTCAAGAAAGAAATTAAAAACAGCTTATTTTCATAGCCACAAACATAAAAACATATTTAGTATAAAATAATTTTTGAGCTATTGGCGATAAATATCACCCCTGTTATTTCAATTGTTGTCTTTTTCTTACACACACTCAGATTAGATATTGACTGTTCATATACAACATTCAAAATGTTGTATATAAACAATGTAACTATATGAACAGATGGGACACGGTACTGTTCATATATTTATACATATATGTATTTATTATATTTACAAGAATATATTCATATAAACACACATACCTACATATCTCATTTGAGGCATTGCGAACAAAAGGGGCACACCAACCAAAATCAAGTTTTGAGTAAATCGCGTTTGAAGTTTCTAGACTGAAATTTGCAAAGGAGCACACCAACCAAAATTAAGTTTTGAGTAAGCGCGCGAAATTACACTTTTTCCTACCACGTGGTAGAAGAGTTTACACCCCCTCCACCTCTGTGGTAGTTAATGGTTTTTTTCAGAGCCCTCTTTCGGACGAAAGTTTTACTCGTTACAAAGTGTGTTTCTTCAGATTTTATCACGTGTAAATAACAAGGGATTTTCAGTCAGAAAGAGGCCCACTGACACATTGATCTTGTGTTATATTGTAGATGACAGACTAAAGTAAAAGATGGTTAAAGAAAACGGATTTTAGAAAATTGGTTGGTGTGCCCCTTTCGTTCGCAACGCCTCATATATAATATATGAAAAAGCAATTTCACAAGCCTCGATGCTTTTATCGAGGAAATGCAATTTTATTATATCTATGTGTATAAAAAATATTTTAAACTTATATTATTTTGGTAAAAATATATATTTTCTTTAGGATAATTTTTTATTTATTTTTTTCTTTCTATTTAACAAGTTATTGCACAATTGAGAGCGTCATGGTGTGACAAATCGATGTCACGTTGTGACGCGCGTACGTTTAGCTATATCTGTAAAAATATAAAAAAAAGTTATGAAAAGTTTAGTTTTTATAATCCAGTTAGACGATTTCAATATTATAATAAAGTTTTTTTTATTTTAAAAATCTAAATACTGCAAACCTTTGTTTTCTCGATTGAAAACGCAATAACGCGTGTCATGGCAATTGCTCGAAAGTGTATATAAAAAAGTATGTATGTATATATAAGATATGTATGTACGTGATTGTGTGTGTACATATGTATGTATATGCAATGATATTTGCATATATATATATATATATATATATATATATATATATACATAAATTAAATTATTAGAAATCACTTATTAGTTTCAATTTTTTTACACAATGTTTCGTCAATAAAGACTCTTCAGAAATGAATGCTAAATATAATAAACTTCAATTTATACCAGTTTATTATATTTAGCATTCATTTCTGAAGAGTCTTTATAGACGAAACATTGTGTAAAAAAATTGAAATTAATAAGTGATTTCTAATAATTTATTATTTCTCTGTTCTTTTAAGAACATTGACCACTCTATTTTATAGAATACATTTATAATTGTTGTTATAAATATATATATATATATATATATATATATATATATATATATATATATATATATATATATATATATATATATATATATATATATATATATATATATTTGTAGATTCTTCCTGATGAACCTACTGATGGTGAAACACAGTGTTGAAGAAATCAAAAATTAGATAAGTGTTTTTACTAATTTACTATTGCTCTGTTCTTTAAGAACATTGAGCACTCCGTTTGTAGAATACACTAACATAATTTATATATATAAATACATACATACATGCATACATACATACATACATGCATACATACATACATACATACATACATACACACATACATACATACATACATACATACATACATACATACATACATACATGCATACATACATACATACATACATACATACATACATACATACATACATACATACATACATACATACATACATACATACATACATACATACATACATACATACATACATACATACATACATACATACATACATACATACATACATACATACATACATACATACATACATACATACATACATACATACATACATACATACATACATACATACATACATACATACATACATACATACATACATACATACATACATACATACATATTTTTATGCTTTTTATCATTATTTAATTACATAGTAATTTGGTTATAAGATTTAACCTTGAGTAGTGTAAATTGTTGCTCTGAACTATAAAAGTTAAATGGGAGAAAAAAAACTTACTTTTTTTTATCTTCATTTGTCGCTAAAAGACCTTATTTTACCATACTTGTACATTTTAAGGCTTTTTTTATTGTTATTAAATTACTTAGTAATTATTAAATTTTGTTTTAAATTGAGATAAATTGTTATCATTAGATGATATAACAAAAATAGAATAGTAATCAAATTTTTTTTTGGCATTCTTTTTTGGTTGGGGGACTTATATTATACATTTTTAGTCTTTTTATTGGTACTGGTTATAAGAGGTTTGTGGCACAAGATTTACCACTAACAAATCCATGTTGGTAAATAGATTGCATTTTGAGTTTAGTAAGATGCTCTGTCATGTATTCTCTCACTAATCACTTCATGATCTTGCAATTGCAATTGAAGTCTACGAGATTGAACGGTAATTTATTGGTTCAAGTTTACATCCTTTCTTGAAGATGGGTGAGATATTTGCATCTTTCCATAGAGAGGGAACAATACCTGTTTCAAAAGATTTGAAAAGTATAAGATAACGGAAAACTCAGATTCTTATAACATTTTGAAAGAACAAAAGGATGTAGCTGGTCTACTCTAGACGGTTTCGATTGGTCTAAGCTGCACAGAAGAGTGGCTACTCGAGTATTACTAAATAGAGTTTTACTGTCAACATAAGATATAGTTTGAGTTTTTGGTTTGAAATCTGGCATTAATGTTCTGTTATGGGTCTGAGTAAAAGCTTTATGGAACTGTTGGTTTAAACAACGAGTGATATCTTTTTTCTCTGTGATTTGTTTCCTGTCAGCATCAAATACTGCCTTGATATCAGTTTTTATTTTTATTTTTTTTATTGATGTAGAAGTATAAAATTTTAGGATTTCGTTTTGCATTCATTGAAATACTTTCTTCATATTGTAAAACTGCTTTATTTACTAATTTTTTAACTAATTTACATTGTTTGTTGAATTCAGTTTAAGCTTACCTTTATTTAATTTAGATGCTGCATCATCTTTTTGAAAATACATAACTTATACTTGAAGCTTTTTTGATATCTTTATTCATCCATCTGGGTGCTGATTTGGATAAGTCGGAACAAACTTCTCAACTAGTTTATTATAAAAGTCAATGAAAATATTACAACATTGGTTAGCGTCTTTATCATAGAAGTTCGTATGCCAATTAATATCATTAAGTGCTTCACTTATAGCTTCATAATGACCAGATTTTTAATCTCGTAAATTTCTTTGATTGTTTTGAGGACAGAATTGATCTTTAACTCAATATTGCCACAACAATATCTTGTGGAACTGATTTTGCTCTGTGGATCCCATATGGGGGCCTATTTCTAATGCATATAAACGATCAGGATCATTAATTAAAATTATATTAAGAAAGTTATGCTTGAAAAAAGGTTTATAAACTGCTTGTAATAAAAAACAGTTATTTATAGTTTCTAAAAGTTCTCGGTTTGAAACTCGTCCTTTACCACAACGCATACCTCCTGTATCATCCCAAAAGATATCAGGGTAGTTTAGATCATCCATTGTTAATAAAATAGTTAAATTTTTTCCATCGACTTATCTGCTCTTCTCTAATTGATTCATTAAATATTTTGTTTAGGTCATATGAAGCATGAGGGTGTCTGTATAAACAACCAACTAAAATAGTATTTAAACCAATGCTGGCCTTGCACCAAATTCTCTCACTATCTAAGTAGAAAGGATTAATCTCATGAGATAAAAGATCATTTCGCACATAAATAACTACTCCTCCGCCAATGATAGTTGTACGATTATTGAAATAGGGTGTATAATTTTCTATATTGCGTTCAGAGGTAAGTCTCAGTAATGCCTATAATGTGCGGAAAACTAAGCTGTTCAATTCTTACAATAAACTCATCCCATTTATTGCATAAGTATGTTGCATTAAAATAGAAACACTTTAAAAAAGACATAAAACTTTTTTTTCCTTAATTTTTATAAAACAATTTTTATGCATGTTTTTAGAGTTACTGACTTCCTTTTTGTTTGAGTTCAATCCATCTAAGTGTGGCAAAGCGTATGTCCAAATAAACTTTCTTTCTATACTTTGTTCCCCATTTAAGCCTCCCATTTGATCCTTCTTCTTCATTTGGCAGGTCATTGTTTCTTTTGTTTCTTTCAATTTTAAATTTGGTTTCAATTAATCTTTCATTTTCAATTCTGTCTGGTATTATGTATATAATTTGCAAAAGCTTCAAAATGTTTCAATTCTTTAGCATTAAGGATGGCTGTTTGTTTTGTGGCATGATCCTTAAATTCTATGAGTATTAGCGGGAGGGGAGTACTTTTTTCAACTTGGTTTAGGGATTTATTCAATCGATTTCCTGGTGTTGTTGTGTCTTTATAATTTTCTGGGTTTATACCATTACTGTTCAGCATAGTCTTTCTTTTTTTAATCTTATTTGTTTTTTGACATCTTCTCTTCGTAACTTTAGTGCATTTAGAATTTGATCAACTATTTTAATGTCTGAATCACTTTCCACTGCGTCTTCTGGTACTCCTCTGATTAAAACACTGTTTTCAACTCTGTTTTTCTCTTTTTTTTTCTTTCTGGATAGTAGCAATTAGTGCTGCATCATTTTTTTTTGGGGGGCTTTTCCAGGATTTAAGAAACTTGACCAGATATCTGCAGAGCAGAGAGCATTGGTTAGTTGATTACTTTGAAGTTTATTTTTCAAATCATTTATTTCATCGTCTTTCAGTCTAACTGTTTCTTCAAGTGTATTTACTCTACTTTGCAAGCTAACAAGTGATTTTGCAGTTATCAGAAACCAATTATATAGATTTTTTGTTCCATCAGTCCATCTTCCTTAAAATAATGACCAGGTAGATTCTACCAAAGTATCAATTTTATTGAACGTGATCTTTTAGGTAGGAGGGCTACCACCCAAATGCAGTGGATTACCTCCGGGTTGTGTACTTTTAAAATTATTATTAGTTACCTTATTAACACAAATACTTATTACACAGGGACTAAAAAGTTTCAGTATGTGTTTTTTTCCGTATATATAACAAACAAATGCATGCAAGGATATATACAATAATAATAAGTAATACTGATTGAATAATAGTAAACCAATGTTATAATAATACTTATATAACATAAAATAACACCAAAGTAATAATAATAATAATCCACAATGAGCCCAATATTTCACAAACAGTATCTCTCCAAAAAAAAGGCATAAAGACTGGTTTTAGTAATAGAGTTTAGGGATTTAAAGTGAAGAGGTAAATTATTCCATGACTTTATGCATCAGTTTGTAATTTATTGCCGTACCTGTGATTTTAGTAGTAATATATTTGAAAACAATTATTTAGGATATATAATTTAAGGTTACTAAAAGATGGAAGATAATTACAAGAACTTTTTTTAGCAGTAAAGAAATAACAGATTAAGAGAGGTAGGGTAACTTGTGCAGAAAAATAGACAACTTATTAGATGAACAAGAGCACGCAATTTGATAATTTTGGATAGATAAATTATTATTATTTGTAAAGGGTATTAGAATAAGAACAATATTCTTGAAAGTATATCATTTTAAATGTCTTGTTTATAGAATAGATATTCTTAAAAAAATTATTGGTTGATAAGTAATTTATAGGGTATTATATAAGTATACATATTTATGTGTTTGTAGTATATTTGAGAAATAAAATTTATATTAGATAAAAGAGATATGCTTTAGACTATTACTATATATTTATTTTTAGAAAAATTATGGTTGATTTAATACAGTTTTATTGTGATAATTGGTTATATGGTTCAGTGTTATCAAAGCTACACATGTTGGAAGATCATGCTATTCCATTTTTGTAAAAATGGGGTGCTGGGTTTGGATATTACAAAAAAAGAAGGCAAATACATTCATTACGAGTTTAAAGAAAAAGGTCTTAAAAAGTATTCTTAAATCACACCATCAAAAACTAACTCTATAAACAGAAAGCTTAAACCAACCTTGAGTGAAAGAATATAATGCAACTATAAATTATTAAAAAAAAAAAGTCTAAATTATGTAAAAATATATATGTGGGAGATTAAAATATTAGACAAAAAATAAAAAAGCAGAGAAGTATACAGAAGAAATACTACAAAATATATAAAAATTATAAAATACATTTTTTTCTCTGTTGGTTGCATTTCATACTCGTTGTACTATAATTGATATTTAATAATAATAATTACTATTATTATCAACACTATATAGCAGTAGCAGGTGATGAATTTTGCGGCTTAAGGCAATTTTTTTTGGAGGTCAATTTTATGTGCCGGGTCTATAGCCTCACTTACTCCACCACTGTATACTATATCAGTTTATAATATCATGCTAACAGATAATATCTTTTTTCCCCCTTACCCACCCCTGTTTATTAAATAATTATATTTATCTTGGACTTATTTCCGAATATTTTAAAGAACCGATCAGTATATAGTTCATTAGTATATATAGTATATAGATAGTATATAGTTCATTTTCTTGATTTGATACGTAGTTTCCTAATAGTCGTAAACTTATTGCGTGTTATTTAAGGATTTTTAAATGAAGCATGTGCCTTTAATTTTAGGATTGTCAATCTTACACCAGCTATTGACAACCCTGGGAAAAAAACTTCGGAATCTTATTCAATTGAAAACTTTGTTATTATGAACATTTTCAATTTTCTATTTTGTAGTACTTAAAAAAAATAGGTAAGGGATCGCCCATAAAGTACGTACGCTCGGAGAGGAAGTCAGCAAATAGCAAATATGAGATACAAGGAGGAGGGGGCAGAAGGTCAACTATAAAACTAGGGAGATACTAAATTTAAAAAAATATCATAAAATGTTGGGTTAGTAGGTTAAAAGCGTAATTAATTTTAGGGAGGTATAGGGTACTCAAAAAAGCATATGGTAAAATGCGGGAAGGGTAGGATGGGTGAGGTCGAAAAAAGAAGAGTGCGTTTTTTATGGACGACCCCTAACTGCAATTACTTCAACTTTTGGGATTTATTCAGATCTTAAGTTCCTAACTTAGGTACTAGGTTTAAAAAGTTAAATATTTTACTTAGGATATTTGATTCACCATTATCACGACTAAACGCTGTTAAAACTCTCAGTTAATGTATATACATTTTCCTACTTGTATTTTAAGGAGTACTATACTAAATCCGCCACTAATACAAGTTTTTATTTTGGGTAGCCATAAAATATGTACGTAGCAAAACCACTGGTTTCGCACCCCCGTTCCCCATTGCGCGTTAATTTTATGACATTCAAGGTTTCTTCAGGTTCTTTGAAAGAATAACTTCTCATTCCTCTGTATCCGCCTTAACTATGCCTTATTAAGGTTTTAATAATGTATACGTCAAGGGCTAATACAAAGGTCTATTTTTTTATGATACAATTGACTTTAAAATTTATAAAAGAGTTGAAATTGAATTTAAATTCAATTTTTATTATTTAGTAAACTTTTAGCAAAAACTCAGATAAATTTTGTTTACAAATGTTATTAGGGAGTTTAGTCATGTGATTTTTTATCACGGAAAAAAAACTTCGTCCAAAATACGAAGGAAATGATTTTAAGTGGGTGTCGAAGAATAAAAGCCCACCCATGAAAATTAATTATATACATATATATATTGATGTATTATTTTTCAGAAAAGAACGTAGAACATTTATTTATGTGATGCCGACAGTTTTCTGTTGAACTGAAAAAGTTATTCTTTTTTAAATGATTCAATTTTGTGTAAATACCAGTAAATTAAGATAGTTCATCTGGAATCGCGTGAAAATAGGTTCTGCAGCTATTTATTTGTTAAGTACATAACTTTTTGATTTAAAAAGAAAAATTTATATAGGGTGGGCTTTTTGTTTTCTTTAAAGTGATTTTTAGAAATACCCCCGTTTTATTAGGCGCACTGCGCCTAACTATGTGATAACTTTCTGCGCATATCTTAGATACTCTACCACTCAATCTTCCATATGGAAAAAAAGATCTGTTATTTTTATTGAACTGTTATTTTTATTGATTTTTATTATACATACATTTTTGTGCATTAATACTGATATTGATATAGTATGATTTGGGTTGATATATCTAGCTGAACTTTTTTGATAAGTATTTATTATTAACTTTCAAAACAAGATTTATTAAATCATTTACTGAACACTTCAGTAAATATAAACTAAATATAAAATTAGAAACAAATTACTTTAGTGAAGTAATTTGTTTCTAATTTTATATTTAGGTAAAAATTTGTAGTCAGTAAATAAATAAAACTATTTATTTACTGATAAGTAGATAGAAAGTTTTAAAGTGTTGTTAATTAAATCATCTGTATATTTATCATTAAGTTTTTTATTATTTTAACTAACCTGTAAGTTTTATATATAACATTGTATATATTATTTAAAACTTACTTTCATTGTAGCAGTGAATCTTAACATCATACCTAAATTGATATCAATAAATTTAATTAACTATAAGGTTATTTATTTATTAAAACAATGATTGTTTTGATAAATAAATAACCTTATAGTTCATTAAATTTTTGGATATCAATTTAGGTATGATGTTTAGATTGATTTAAATTTATATATTATCTTGACTTGATTTATGAAAAAATAGTTTAGATAAAATGTTTAATGAAGAAATTTATAATTGGTATTTAACGTTAAAAGATACCTCTATGCTTTGCATTGTATTGTAAATTTTGCAGTGATTTTAATGTCCAGCTCCTCTGCTATGAAAAACAATTAGCTACAAAGATAAATAGATTAGTTGATAATATCAGAAAATTAAAGAAACAACGCAAAAATAAAAAGTTTAATTTGTTATTAAGTGAAGCCTTTATTCCACTTGTGACAAATATTCCTAATAATACATCTATTAGTTCTGAAGTTTGTAAAGAAACAATCCTTATCAGTGAAAACAAAATGCTCAAAAAAGCAAATAAAAATTTAAAAAGGAAACTTGAATCGATGATGGATTTAGAATTGGATTATTTTAAGCATCTAAAGGATTTTGAAGATATGTCAAGCAATCTGCAAATACTTATTTCAAAAAAACTCTTTAATTGAAAGTGAACTAAAAAATGTTAAAAAACTTTATTGTGAAAAAGAAGAAAAGCTCAATATTATTGAAAACAAATTAGAACTATTAAAGTCCAAAAATAAATCCTTTAATGTTACAAATTTGAATAAAAAAATAAAATATCGTAATACTCAACTGGAAATTAAAAAAAATGAAATGAATTCATTAAAAAATGAAACAAAATATAAAATATCGCAATTTAAAAAAAAATAGAAGAATAATACTTCATTTCTTGAAAATTCCGATATAAACATTTCTGAATTAAAAAACAAGAAAATAAAGCTGCAAAAAAAAGTGAGTCATTTGAAAATTATTTTGCAAAATAAAACCAGCTATATTAATGACTGCAATATGAAAGATGTTATAAGTTTAGAAGATGAAGTTGTTTCGTTATGTAATAAGACAAACATTTTAAATGAGGAGAATCAAGAACTGCAAAAATTGGTTTCTTTGTTAGATGACGAGGAAGTAATAACATTTGAAGATGGCAGATACAGCGATGACATTTGAGAAACTATCATACCCCTTCTTTTAATGAACGTGAGTATGAATAGTGTCAACGAAGTCATAAAAGTAGTGTTAAACAAACTAGCCAAAAAGAACATATCTAGGCTACCATCAGCCGCTGTAAAATGTAGGTTAATGTAGGAAGCTTCAATTTTAGGTCAATTTCAAGTTGCTGAAGCAATGCTTGAAAATAATTTGACAAATAAAAACTCTAATATAGGCAATTGTTTGCATGGTGATGGTACTCAGAAATACCATAAGCATTATCAAAATTTTCAAATTACTACAACCAGTGGGAAAACTTTCTCTTTTGGTTTGTCAGAAGTGGTTGGAAAAGATGCGGCAACTGTCTTGCAAAACTTTACTATTATAGTAGATGACATTTGTGATGTTGTTAGCAACTCAGCCACTGAAAAAGAAATTAATTTTGCTAAGTTAATAACATCAATTAAATCAACAATATCTGATCTATCTTCAGTTAATCCTCTTTTTGACTTACAGTTAAAAACATTAAGAGAACAACTTTTGCCTAATGCAATTAATAACTGGCATTTGCTTTCTTCAGATGTCAAAGACAATATGAAGGACATAAGTAATTTTTTCTGTAAACTTCATTTGCTTGCTAATTTTGCATCTGAAACTGATAAGGTTTTGAATTCTTTTGAAAAATTCTGCTTCAAAATGATTTTGAAACTGTTTTTGCTTTTAGTGGTAAAGAATGTGGTGCTGTAAGGTTAGTTCGTACCACATGTAAGGCATTTCATTCAAGGGGTAGTGAGGAAGCTGGTGTTGCATCATGGTTTAATTCTTTTCTTTCTTCTCGTAATGATAAATCTTTTTTTGTTCCATTTATTGGAAATTGTTTTAATATTTTATATTACAATGCAGCTGCCCTATACTATCATAAGGATGCTATAACAGAATTTCTTAATGCTTGGCCTAACCCTAATAATTTATTAAACGCAATTAAAGAAGACATCACAAATCTTGTATTCATCGACATTGCTGAAATTCATGCATTAGGTATTGTTGACAAACTACTTACTGGTCCAATGTGGCGAACTATTGAATCACTTGATAGTATTTTATTTTTAAACCCCTACCTACTTCGCTTAAAAATTAGACTTCATCACTTTGTATGGATGCATCTTCTTTATTATTTGCTAATGGAAAAATTTTTGAGGATATTAATCTTCTTCATCAAGATAGTGTTTACACCAAACTGTTTGAATGCACTCAAAATAATGAGTTTGATTCTTTAACTGTGCAATCACTTGAAATTATTTTCCATGCGGTTCTTGTTATTTCGGAACGTCAGTTTGCTGATCAGTTACCAGGTGGTAAATATTGGAATCCATCTAACTCAGTTTCTGAAGCTGCTTCTAATGTCCCTGTCACTAACAAAGCATCAGAAAGTGACTTTGCCATTTTGGATTTAATGGTTCGCACAAAACCTAATGCAAATGTTCAAACTATCCAGGCTTTGACAATGTGGTCTCAGAACCAAACACTAGAATGGCTTAATGGTAAAACAGATGAAGAAAGAAAACAATTACTTGAATATTCAAGAACTAAAGTAACATTAATGAAAAGCAAATATGATGAAAGAAAAGAAGCTCTTAAAAAAGATAAAGCTATGCACCTTCTAGCAAAGCAAGAAGAAAAAAATCGAGAAGAAATTAAAATACAACATAAAAAAGTTGCAGCTTGTAATGATTTGATAAATTTAAATGTAAGGGCATGGATATCATTAGAGGAAGCAGAGGAAACAGTTTCTAATATAGAAGAGCCATTGAAATCAAAAGTACTCCTTGCTCAACTTAATTTTTATCGCATAATCTTAGATGTCGATTGTGACAAAAAACTTTTTTATAAAACAAAGGTAGAAGGAAGCAAAAGAATAAACTTGTCTTCAGAGGAATTATATCAAAATCTTCTTATTGTTATTCAAGCAAATTTAACATCAAACAAACACCAAATAAATCTTTAACTAATATAAGTAATAATTTAAAGCCTCATAAAATGCGTGATGCAGCTGTTTAAAACAAAAAAAGAGAATTAATGGAAAAAATTCAAGATGCAAGACTAAACAAGTTAATAGAGCAACAAAAAAGCACTCCTCATCAAAATTTATTAACAATCCATCTGATTTTGTAGGTTTTTCTATACAACATCGTGTTAGAGAAGATGCTCATGAAGTATCTTGGGAGCGTGCGCAAGTGGTTCAAATTGATCAATTAAACGGTAGACAAACTACATACCATGTTAAGTATGATAACGAACCTGATGAAGTATGGTCATTTCCTTTATTAATTGATTTTGAAAAAGGTGATCTTATTCTTTGTAGCTAGGATTGCAAGGTAATTTTATTTAATGTAAATTTAGAATAATGTTATAGTATATATTAATCTTATATATTTTATTGTTATGTTCCAATAAAGTGTTTTTACTGCATTTGAGTTCAGTGGTTTTTATCTTTATAAATAGTATGAATCATATCTGATATGTTTATCTGTACCAATTTTGTTTATTTGTTGTTGTTTATTTGCAGCTTAACTGCACATTATTATTAAAAAAAAAAAAAAAAAAAAAAAGCTTATGCAAAAATACTATTACTTTTACATGAACTGCCTATCAAGTAAAGGAAAGAATCCAGAAATGGAGGGCTAACCTTAGGCAACATGACAGCTCACTGATGGAGTGCAAAGTCCTATGGCTTACCTTCTCGTTGGTGCACTTCGTTAAGTAAGTTAGACAATTTTGTCTAATTTATGAACGGAATAGCCAAGGCAAATTATGTATAAAATTGCATAAATTTACAGATATGATGTCTGCAAAGTTTTGAATGAATTTTGAAAATTGAAATTTTTGTGTTCAAATAATTTGCAACATATAGTCAAACTTTGGTACATTAATAGTGCGATAATTTATTTTGAAGAAAAAACGATTTAAGACATCTTTAAAAAATTTAAGACAAATAGATAGATAAGATAATCCGTATAAGTATTTCCATGACTGTTAATCTATGTTATTATGACTGTTTATTTCCATGACTGTTAATCTATGTTAACTCCATATCTGTTAATCTATGTACTCTCAATTTCCTAATACAGGAGGGAGGAGGGTAATAAAAGTGTGGGTGGGGGTGGGGAGTTTAAACAAGATTTAATAAAACGGGGGGGGGGGTCAGAATTTACACTGAAAGTTTTATTACTTATCAGTAACTAGTATATATTTTTTAATCTATAAAAATGATGATTTTCACTGATTTTTTTTTTAGTTTTTAGATATCATTTTTTTGGTTAATAACAAGTAAAAATTAATAAACGGGATGGGGGTCTTAATAAGATTAGGGTGGGTGGCAAAGTTTCTCAAAAATTAATAAACGCCCACCCACCCCCCCACCCCCACACCCACCCCTTCAATTATGGACTCGAGAGTACACAATCAAATATAGCCAAACACAATAAAATAGAACAATTCAACGAGTTTTTCGTTCATTGTTTTCAAAATTTTCAAAAAAGTTAAAAGCCCTAACCCCATTAAAAAGTAAAAATTTATCGTAGATCTTTTATCTACGATAAATTTATCCATAAAATATTATCGTAGGTGCTGAAAACAATAAATTAGTCGAAACAGTAGACTATAAGCGGTTAAATCTCTTTTTGAATTTATAATAATACTGAAATTATTAACAAGTCGTTGACTAAAATCTTTTTTGTTTGTGTAAAAATTAATTTTAGATTTATGTTTATTTTGTACGTATTTTGACGTTTTCGGCCTGTTTTATTTGGGTCCACGTTGTTCAATTGATAATTTATTAAAAAAAAAAATTAATTTATTTTAATAAAAAAATTTAAGTTAATATTTATCATCAAAGTTTTGTTACGCTAACGTATTATAAGTTAAAACATTTGAAAATTTATTTTGTACAAAAAAATTTAAAACATATTTAAACATATTATACTGTTAATTGACTATTTCATGGTACGTCTGCGTTAACCCTCCAAAAAATTCTTCTTATGAATTGTTCAAGTAATTTGGATTTACAATTTAATTTCTAATAAAATTTTATTATAAGTTAGTTTACGCAACTTTTTATGAAAGAAAAAAAAAAGGTCAAAACGTTTTTTTTTTGGGTGCCAAAAATTTAACGAGATACTTTAAGAAAATATTTCATAAAAAGTCTATGAATTGAAAATATTTAAACACGTATATCTTTGGAACTAAATAAGCTACAGAGGTGGTTGAAGCCATTTTGAAAATGAAATATAATAAGGAATATAATGCATTTAATATAAAAAATATTTACATTTGCTATAAATATTGCCTAAACTCCCTAATGTTATGTCACATAAGAGGAAAGAGGATGAGGGCAGGGATGGAGGGGGGGATTGATAAAAATATCAAAAAATATAAATATGTCTTATAGGGGAGGGAGAAATCTAAAAAGGGCAAAAAAAGTGCCACACTACCTGAACAGCCTTATAACTATAAAATCAATACCCCCAGGTATAAGATTAAAAGATTCTATTATAATTGATTAAAATTTAATAGAACCAAATATCAGTTTCAAAGTGTCTATTTCAAACTAGGAAAATTAAACTATATTCAGGGATCCCTGAATATAATTGTTTGTTATTGTTACGTAATTACATATAATAATTGATAGGTTACTTTTTTTTTAGTATAACATTTTTTTAATTCATATTATTCATTATTAACTCTCGCATTTTTATCAAAATTTAAATTTGTTATTTCTTCCAGGTTTTCTTATTTATCAAATTTTCAAATAATTGAATGTGGTCACCCTATGTGTGGAAAGAACACTCTTGAAAAATTGAAGATGTTGTTCCTCATATTTTGATTGAAGCAGGCGCATTGCGTAAGCCACCAAAAGGATTTTTATGGAAAAAAGCAATGAGTAAAAATATTCAAGTGATAATTGGCTATTAGTGATAATTATCTTTTGACACAAGGTTAGTTACTTAAATTTACTACTTTAATATTTACTTATTAATTGCAAAAATTATTTCTCGAACATCAGTTCTTTGGAATTTGCTTCCTTTATCTCGCTTTCCTGATTCATATAATTCGCAATCCTTTAAGTCGTCCGTCAATAAGTTTTTTAAAAAAACAAACAAAAAACTTATAAACATATGTTATGATATGTAATACATTTAATATTTGTAATAATTTAATAGTTTAAAAATACTTTGTAGCTGATAAAATTGAGTGTATGGCATGTGAGTATACAACTCAGAATGAAAGAATAAAGGAGAAAGAAAAGGATGGCAATGAGATTGAGTGTTAAGAAGTTGAAATTGATTTCAAATTGAAAGGGAAAAAAACATTTAATAAGTGATTGCAATGATTGTGACATTTCAACATCGGAATCAACAATCATCAGAAAGATTTCAAAACAAAAAAATTTTATCATAAATGGTAATTATTTAACTATTTCATTACTTTAAATAAAAGTTTTGTAAAATTCACTCATAGCGCTATTCGTTATATAGTAGTGGTCATATCAGGGTTGTCAAAATGTTTAAAATCAGGGTAAAGTTAGATAATTTTTTTTAGGTCAGTGAAAATTTATGGAGTTTAAATTATTTTCCGAACAAACTAAAGTAAACTTTCAACTTATCAAATTTTTTTCACAATTTGTTTTGATTATTTTTATTTCGTTTGTCAGCAAATATAAATTCATTTTTGATAAATCTGGAAAAAATCAGAGAATTTTATTTTTAAAGTAGGTGGCCACCCAGTATAAATGATTAATTAACACAGTAGCATTATGCGAAGGTAAAAAAGTGGTGGAGTCTACAATTCCTTCATCTCTGGTAATGTACAACTGTAATTCTGAAAACTGAAGGTATTTCATAATTTTCTGCAATGATTTTGAAACTGTTTAAATTTTTTCATTTTAACAAAATTATTTACTTCAGATGAATTAATTCAAGCTCCAAGTTCAAGTTTAACATATCAAATGCAAGTAAGTTTGCGTTATTCGATTATACAAATTTTTAATTATCATTTAAAGCGTGTACACAAGATAAATATGAAAGTAGAAAAACAACTAAAAAAAAGTACTCCTCAATTTTTTTTTCGAACCAAGTAATAGTTTTAATACAATAATATAAGAAGATCAAACATTAAAAAAAAAAAAATTATTCCTGTGGGAATCTAATAAAATTTCAAGCTTTTGCTTTAGTGGTACCCATAAGCTTGCGCACAGAATAGGAATCAAAACTATTTGATGCTTTTTTAAATGACATTTTAATATCTTTAATGTTTCTGCAAAGTTTTTTTGTTTTTTTTATTTTGTTTTTAATCATTGCCCAGTACTTTTCAATAACTCTCAATTCTGGGCAGTTAGGAGGATTTTCTGTTTTAGACACAAACTTCACATTATTCTTTTTATACCATTCCATAGATAGTTTACAATAATGAATTAAAGCTAAATCAGGCCAGAACACTGGTCTGTTATTGTGTGATTTATTGAGAGGTAAAAGGCATTTTTGTAAACATTCTTTAACATATATTTGACCAGAAAGTCTGCACTGAGAAATATAAGGTGCTGATTTTTTGCCACAACTGCAAATAGCTTATCCTCTATATTTGGCAATATAATAATCAGCACCAGGAATTTATTGATGATCATTCTTGATATAAGTTTCATCATCTTCAGTAATACAGAAATTTTTAGAAATAAAATTGTCATACAATTTTCTGCCGCGGATTCTTGCACTTTTTTGTTGAGTTTCAGAATGGTTGGGCACGTTATGTGCTTTGAAAGAATGAAAACCATGTTTTTTTCTATCTTTTGCAACAAAACTATGAGAAAATCCATATATTTTTGCGCGTTTCCTTAGTGGAAGGCTTAGGTTATTCTTAAAACTGTTAACCGGTTTTCTATCTAGTTTTGTATCTTTAAAACCTTCTTTTCTTCCACCACCAGATTTGCGTTTGATTAATTTTGTTAGAGAAAAATGTTGAATAACACGACTAACGGTGTATGGATGTATTTGCAACGATTGTGCTATTGAATTGTAGCTACTATTAGGATTTTGTAAATATTTGTGCATAATTTTTTCTTTTATGTCTTCTTCTTTTGTCATTTTTAAAACTAATTTCAAGTTAAATCCAAAAACTAACATATTTTTTTGAAACCACAACACGTTGTAAACAAAATACAAAACAATTAAAAAGATTTTAATACAACCACTGAAAAAAATTGACGTGCTTATTCTTTCACATTTATTTCGTGCACACGCTTTAAATTACAATGGTGATTTCTTTTATATTATTTAAATTTATTGTTTGTGAGTTTAAGTTTATTTATTGTATAGTTGATAAAATTATTATATTTAATTAATATAGGGAGCTCAATTTATTTAGTATTAGAAGTTTAGATTTTTCAAAATCCAAATTTTTATACTTAATAAATGAGAATATTGTATGAATTGTGTCAAAATTCTTAAAATTATATATCATAATTTTTAATGATAAATGGAAAAAGTACATTAAATTGTTGTTGTTTTTTTAGGTTTCTGACAACAAGTTCTGGCATTTCAAGAAAAAATTGTTAAATGGATGAGCGATATTAATATTAATCTTTACCAACAACTTCAATTTCTTAACAAACTCCAATATCTTTATTTGACATAGAGTGTATAAAATCAAAATAGCAGTTTTTCGTGTTTGAAGAAAATATGAAATTGAA
>NC_088933.1:43575000-43615000 GCF_038396675.1 Hydra vulgaris
TTCAAAATCAAAAAATTTTCTCTGATCTTTTTTACCCACTGCTAAAATGAATCTTTGAAAATGTTACCACTGCATTTTTAAAGTATAGTTTGCCAACTTTCAAACTTATTTTTTGGCTATATTTTGCAAGAACAAATCTATATTAACCTCGTGCTTCATTAAATTTGTTTGTATTTAGTAAATTGGTAGTACAGTTAAAATTTTGTGATGGGTCAAAGAAAGTCAGGTTACAAACCTTTAGAGTATTCCATGGAAATCGATTTGTAGTTGCTTCACCAGAAACAATAAATAATCCAATTCCTACTTCAGAAATCATTATAAATGAAGCTCCATGTTTAGCAAGTGGTTTAAAATTGAAAAATAATAACGTGAAGGAAGCAAATTTGAATATATCTTATTTGCTAATAGACTTTAATATTTTGACAGAAACAATATGTTTGTATTCAGTTTGCCCAGAATGTAATCAAATGGGATTATCTACTCAAAATTTAACAACAGAAAAGAAAGGATGGGCAAATAAACTGAGACGTTCCTGTGTTTATTGTTAATGGAGTAAAAATACTTTTACCTCTAAAGAAATTATTTTACCAAATTAAAGTGGTCAAAAATGTTTTGACATTAATACTAGATGTGTTATGGTATTTCAAGAAATTGGCAAAATCATGCATCAATTCAGACCCTTTCGCGTATACTAAGTTGAACAGATCCTATAAATCTTAAAGCTTATAACGAAATTAACAACAAAATGTTAGATTCATGCATGACTGCTGCTAATGAAAGCATAATCAATGCAGTTAGGAAATGCAAAGCCAATGTGGATGAAGTTGTTGAATGTACTGTATCTCAACAACTTCATATTTCAGATAGAACATGGCAAAAATGTGGTCATGAATCTTTTAATGGTGTTGTTACAGCAATATCTCGTACTAACAATAAGGTTATTGACTATGAAGTACTTTCAAAAAAGTGTCAAACTCGCCTGTCATGGCATAATAAAAAAGGAACAAATATATACCAAATATAGAACAGCAGCCATAACTGTTCAATAAACCACAAGGGCTCAGCAGGCTCAATGGAGACACAAGGAGCTATAGCAATTTTTCATCGATCAATTCAACAAAATACTTTGCGCTATAAAAATTTTGTTGGAGATGGTGACAGCAGCTCATTTTTTAAAGTAGTAGAGAGTAAGCCATATGGTGAAGATTTTGTTATTAATAAACTTGAATGTGTTGGTCACATACAAAAAAGACTTGGGAATAGACTAAGTTCGCTACGACAGAGTATGAAAGGACAAATTTTAGTAGATGGGAAAAAACTTGTTGAAAAGGGCGCTTAACTGAATCTACTATTAACTTACTGCAAAACTACTTTAGCATGTCCATCAGACAAAACTCTAAATTTTATAGCATAAAAAAAGCCATTATTGCAGTTTTGTTTCATTGTAGTGAGTCGGACACTAAAGCTCAAAGACATCTATATTGTCCAAGAACCAATAATAGTTGGTGCAAGTGGTACAAGCTAAATGAAGTGAAAAGGTAAATTATGAATCTAAATTGTCACTGCCTGCTGCAATTAGAGATGTTTTAAAACCAATTTTTATGGAGCTAAGTATTGATTAAATGTTTGCATGGAATGACCCAGAATGTCAATGAATCACTTAATGCAATGATTTGGTTCCGATTCCCTAAAAGTCAATATTGCAGTCAAAAAATAATTAAAATTAGTATTTGTTCAGCAATTATTCATTTTAATGATGGTTTTAATGAGCTTCATAATGTATTTAAGTTATTAAACATTACGCTTCATTTTGCATAAATGGTCCAAAACGAGATGTATGTAGAATAAAAAAAGCTAACAAGAAGTCAAGTTGTTCCTATAAAAAGCATTTTCTTATTTTCGTTTTTCTCAGTTTTTGATTTTTGCTTATTTTTAGTCACCATTTCCAGAATAAAATTTCCTGGGTTTTACAGTTTGACCTAAAAATTTCCCAAGTTATTTGTTTAAGTTTAATCTACAACCTGAACTAAAATGAAAGTTTTTACTTTGTTTTTTTTTTTGAAATTTTGGTCTTACATAACTATAGTCACTTTTTCACATAAATGGTCTTTTATCTGTAAAATATAAACTACTCAATAAATTTTATTGATTTTAGTTCAAAATTGTTTGTCATAGTAATACAAAACTTTTTGTAAAATTTTATTCAATAAGTAAATATGGTTCAAAAGTTATTAAGGAAACAGTAACTGGAGTATTTCGGGTCCCAACATGGTTTATTAACACCGTAAAGAATTTTTTTAAACTTTTTCAGATATTTTTTCTTTTTTACATCTGAGCATTCTATTATATGCAGTAAAAAGTGTTTTAAGGTCAAACGTCAGCGACACAAGTTTGATGGTATAGGACCACCTTAATTGACGAAACACTGTAAAATGAGAAAAAAATTTTGTTAAGTGATTTTCTACTCATGTGTGTGTAAGTTAATAGCAGATTCAGTTAAGCGCCCTTTTCAACAAGTTTTTTCCCATCTACTAAAATTTGTCCTTTCATACTCTGTCGTAGCGAACTTATATATATATATATATATATATATATATATATATATATATATATATATATATATATATATATATATATAGTAGTCTATATACATAGTCTTTAAATGTTCGGGTAAATTCAAACTATTACATAATACATTTTAATTAGTTATCTTTTTTTTGTTTTGTTTATATATAGTTCCCAGAGCCGTAACCACAATTTTGATATTAGGGGAGGGGGCCTGGGGTTTCTTCGATTGAAAACAATATTGGAGGCCTATGCCCCCCGGCCCCCACCCCATCCCCCGGCGGTTACGGCTCTTGTTCCTTATTACATAATAATAATAATAGTTCAGTTAGCCTTCACATATGTAAAAGCTAACTTAATTAAATCTTTCTTATATTCGTTGTACTGTAAAAATCTGTTTTATATTTTTTACAAAGACAATGCCCAAGCATGCCCAGAATAAACTAGAAAATTGTGTTGGAGATGGCCTGAAATGAGCGCCGGATATATAGGGCGTCGGTGACCGTGAAAAACCACGATTACAATTTTTATGATAACTTTTCGATCTGTAATTTGAAATAAGTTTTAATATTGTGTATACTTTCAGTTTTGTGTTTTAATTGTTTTGATTAACAAGGCACTTGGGTAGCCGTTTCGTTAATGTTTTCTGAACGTTAAATTGCTAAATAAGATCATTGCTCAATAAACGGCTTTTGAACGTTTAACAGGCGCCTTTTCTAGATCAACTTAGTAAAACTGTACTTAAACGGAATGTCTTATTTAAGTCTCTCTACAATGTCTTTAGAACATCCTGAAAGGACGTAATTGAGCGTCTAATCTAGAATCAGTTGAGAACGTGTCTGAAACGTTCCCTCTGAACGTTGATTGTACGTTCCTGTGCCCGCTGGCCAGTAAACTAGAAATTTAGTTTACCTTTCTATTTTAGCTGCTTGTTTGAAAATATGTAAATATTTTAAAATAAATGATTAGCAAGTCATACACTCAAATTGTAATTGTATTTTAAGAATATGTTTAAAAAAAAGAAGTTTTTATTTTTTTTGTGATTGTTATTCATTTCAAATAAATTCCAGTAAAATTTTTAAAACAAAGAAACTTTGTAATGGCTCTTTATAGTAGGGACTTCAGTCACGTGACTTTTTCCATGTCGCAAGTTCATCATATAAATAAACGCGATTTTTTCGGCAACTTTTTAGGCTAACTATCTAATTTCAAACCAAATTGCCCGTTGTATGCCCTTGGCAAATGCTAAATAAAAATGTTGTTCTGTGAAGGTTATTCTTTGAAGTTCCTAAAAAAAGATGCCAGAAAATTTTCAAGTCGTTTTCTTCATAGTTATGTTAATTTACACATTTTGACAAGTAAATATGCTAACTTACATTGCTTTTTTGGCATTCTAGCACCTCAAAAAAGAATATTAAGCTTATTAAATAATAGTATTTGATATTAGTTTTTATATTCATTTGCTTTTTATATCTGGACTTATCAATTTAAAAAATACACTTTTCCATCAGTTTTTCGATCTTTTCCTAGACGCCATTATGGTATTCCGTTTTACCTACGTAGTTATCTACATGGATATTTAGAAAGCGCTTATTAATGTGACTGATATATAATTAGTTTTTTATGTCTAGCTGTTTGAAATGCAAAATAGAGATCTGTATTTCTGGTATCAAAATTTAGAAGACAAAAGCTTAGCCAATGTGTGCACAGTTTTTAAACAACACTTTTTTTCCAATTTCCAAATTGCTATAAATGACCTTACTTTGTTTTCGAAAATAAAAAGAGTGATTCAAAAAGTTAGGTTGCTCACTAAAAAAAAGAAAGAAGAATTTTTGCTTTTAAATTTTATATCACCATTATGTGAAACAAATGTTCAACCATTCTTACAATCAACGTCCTCCGAAAAAGAAAAAAATCTTGTGAAAGACCTACATCTCAAAATCAAAAATAAAACTCTAAAACGCAAAGTTGAAGAAATCGACAGTTTTAAAAAAGTTTCTGAAAACTACTGTAACCAGTTAAATGGTATTGAAAGTGAAAAAAAAAAACTTAAAACTGTAAAAACCAGAAATGGAGAGAAATTAGAATTTGTGAGACAAGCCATGCAGTGTAAAGCACTATATACAGCAACAAACAAAAGCCTGTTGAGTCTAGAAAAAAAGTTTACCACATTGAAACTAAAGAATAAAACAAACAAAATTCGAAATTTAAACAAGAAGATTGTTTATCGAGATATAAAGTTGAAAAAACAAGAAAAAGAAATTGATGCATTAAAAGCACAATTTGAAAAACAATCTCAAACTTTAAATATGGAATTCAATAACCTTAATCAAATGCTAGAAAATAGTAATGCAAAAGTTGAAATGTTGTGTCAACAAAAAAGAAATCTCAAAAAGAAATTAAGTCGTGTGAAAAATAATTTAAGTAAAACAAAGGAAACAATTTCCTTCTTGTCAATTGAAAATCTCACTTTTTTAAAGTCAGAAGTTAAAGAACTTAGTGAAAAAGTTGAATCATTAAACAAAGAAAACATTTATTTAAATGGTCTTTTAGAATTGTTGGAAGATGAGAAAATTGTAACATTTGAAAGAGGACGTTATTCAAATGATATTCGAGAAGTTATCATGGAGCTGTTATCATTAAATGTCAGTATGAACAAGGTCAATGATGTTATTAAAATTGTTTTAAAGAAACTTGCAAAAAAAGGAATTACAAAACTTCCCTCAGTAGGTACAAGATCTAGATTTATGTCAGAAGCTTTAATTCTTGCACAGCTTCAAGTATCAGAAGAGATGTTACATAATATTGAAAAAGACACAGGAAACTGTTTACATGGAGATGGAACAACCAAATATTACAGACATTATCAAAACTTTCAGTTGACTACCAAAAGCGGTAGAATGCTATCATTTGGACTATCAGAAATGGCCTCTGGAGATGCTGCATCAATTTTGAGTTCTTTAACAGAGATGTTATATGATATTTGTGATATTCTTGACACAAAGGACAGGGAAAAAAACTTTGCAAAGTTAATTTGTTCATTCAAAACAACTATGTCAGATTTAGGTTCTGTCAATGCACTATTTAACAGTAAGTTCAAAGAAATGAGGGAGCTATTGTTACCAAAAGTTATAGAACATTGGGATAGTTTAACAATTGAACAGAAAAATGAATTTAAGGATATGTCAAACTTTTTTTGCAAGTTACATCTTTTAGCAAACTTTGCAACTGAGACAGATAAAGTACTAGATTCATTTGAAAAAATTGCTCTGAGTGATGCTTATGAAAACACTTTTGCATTTAAAAGTTTTGAATCTGGGGTTGCAAGACTGATACGCACTGATGTAAAGCATTCCACAAACGAGGTAGTGATGAAGCTGGTGTGGCAGGATATTTCAATTCTTTTCTTAATGGAAAAGGTGAAGATAGGTGTATGTTTGCTTCTTTTTTAGGCAATAGATTTAACATTTTGTTTTATAATGGGGCTGCACTGTATTATCATTCTAAATCTATTAAAGAATTTTTGTGTCAATGGCCAAATCCTAATAATCTACTGAAGGCAGTTAAAGAAGATATATCAAATATATTATTTTTAGCTGAATCTCGTGCACTAGGTATTTTTGATAAGCTTATTACTGGTCCTCTTTGGAGACTTATTGAAGAAAAGAAAAACATTCTTAGCATGAATAAGTATTTATTTCGTTTAAAAATGAAATTATCAGATCTTTGCAAAGATGCTTCTCCAATGCTCAATGCAACACCTGTATTTGACCCAAGAGATGTTGAAATACATAAAGATAAACTTTATGAAAAACTATTTGAGGATACAGGCAATATAGAATTTGATGTTTTGGTGCAACAGTCATTAGAAATAATTTCCCATGCATTTCTAATAATACTTGAAAGACAAGCAATTGATCAGCTTCCAGGTGGTAAATATTGGAACTCAGATGATCAAATTCAAAAGGCTGCTGAAAATGTACCAACGACTAACAAAGCTTCAGAAAGTGATTTTGCAATTCTGGATCTACTTATTCGAACTAAACCAAATGCCAAAATTCAAACAATTCAAGCATATACTATGTGGTACCGAAACAAAACCTTAGCATGGCTGGATGCAAAATCAGAAGAAAAGCGTAACATTTTAATTGAAACAGCTTCTCATAGTGTTAAAAAAAGCCCTTGGATTCTTAGATATTTTTAGGATTTTCATAAATTTATGAATTTGTTCACACTTACAGTTTGAAAAGGCTCTTGTTTTTAGTTAAAGTTGATATTTATGCTTTTTACAGAGTTTTTGTTGCTCTTGGCCCATTTACCCCCAAATGGGGGAAACGAGCCCTGGGGTTCCAATATAGTTTCTAGATTTTCATAAATTTGTATTAATTAGTTGACTCTGACAATTAAAAAAGCTCTTTTTCCTTAACTAAAGTTAATTTTTATTACTTTTACGGTGATTTTATAGCTCTTGACCCATATGCCCCAAAAGGGAAAAACAACCCCTGCTTCAACTATATCACAACAAAAATTTGTATAATTGAATACATTGATTCCTTTAATTAAAAAAAAAAATAGAATGAGTATACTTAATTAATTCTGCTCAACTGTTAGTCTTTTCGTCGATGTCAATTGAAAAGTAAATAAAATTTTTAATTTCGGTGCCATAAATCCTTAAGAAAAACTTCTCAAATATCGACCCGAAACAGGCATTATTGGGCAGTACATAAATCGTCATAACTCGGGAGCCAATTATCCAAATTTAAAAAATGAACTCATTTTGAAATCGTCTACATTTTTCACATATTTTGGTAATAATTATAGCTAAAGATAATAAAGATATTAAAATCATGTGAAGTGCCTATTTATAGTGAACAACTGTTTTATTATGGTTATTAGAATGAGCAAGTATTTATTTATTGCAGGTATTCACTGCATGTATTCATTGTATTTCTTGCTCAAATGACTTTTGTTAAAAATAAGCATTATTAAAAACCTTTTTTCTAAATTTGTGTGTTTTCAGACACATCTCTAACATAAATGTTTTTTAAAATCTATTGAAATAATTGTTCTGTATTTATTTATTTATTTAGCAAAAAAAATGTATTTTAGGGTATTGCAACAATTTTAAAGCTAAAAATTGTTTTTAATGATAAATAAAAATAACTTTTTGATATGATGATAAAAATAATTTTAATGATAAATAAAAGTCATTTTTACCTATCTGCTCCATTATTATTCACTAAAAAATATGAAATTTTTTTAAGTGAATAATAAGAATGATAATAGAGCAAATAAAAATTATTTTTATTATAAATTTTTAATTTTCTGTTATATTATAGTTACAATGTTTTATAAAAGTTTAAATTATAATTTAAATTTATAATTTAAAATTAAATTATAAAAATATAAATTAAATTTTAAGCTTGGACTATAAAATTGCTTTACATTGAATTTAAATAATTTGTAAAATTAAATTTTTTTTTATAAATACAAGTAAAAAAATCATTGGTATGATTTTATTTTTTTTCAAACTGTTAATTTTCTTTATTTAGTTTTTACATAACAAATCAGTAGTGGTGTTTTATTTCTTAATAACTTGTTAATAATTAATAATTTCTTAATAATTTCTTTATTTTAAATCTTTTTAAAACACGTTAATACTATATTTTTCTAATTTTACTCGATTGAATGAAAGTTTCAGATTGGTTAATCAACTTTATCGCTCTATATATTTGGTTTTATTTTTAAAAAAAGAAATTTATTATTGGTTCAGATACATTGAGTTATTGATAAACATTAGCTATTTTTATTAATTTTTTAACTTTTTTTTTTATAATTACTATGTGCATACGTACTTTTATATTTAAGTCTCTACCCCTCTCCCTTAATTGGTTTTTGGCAGACTACCTCTCCCTTATAAGTGTATGTACTGTATAGACAATCCCTAAAAATACAACAACAAAAAAATGTTTTAACAGACTATTAGATCTAATGTTATTCATATTTTAATAACTTGATTCTTCCCAAATATTCGGTGCTTCTTAAGTTATAAAAAAGTATAACAACAAATAATGATAGTCTATTACAAGTAAAGTTATATTATTAAAATAATTATATACAAAAAAAAATTGTTTTAATAAATTAATAAAAAACTGTTATATTTCCATAACATAAGTTAATTATTACAATAAGCAACATTACTAAGTATTTCAACCATCAACCAAATAAAAAGTTTAATGTGACAGCAAATAGCTAAACAAAAATATTTATTGAGAATTCATTGTATCAAGTTTATTTTCTGGTTACCAAACTTCTAGTGTAAGACTGCTATTGCGGTTTACGACAGCATTTAATGTATTTATGATTATGATCGTAGAAATAAGACCACCATCGACGCATTGTGTTTTTTAAAACAGGAGTAGCGCAGTTTGGTAACGGGATTAGATTCACTTTAACATCAATATCATTAACTCCTTTGACAAACCAATCTGACCACGCACCGTTAAACCATTGGAGCTTGAATGCAGCCACCGTGCAACCTCCAAGAATTATCGAATCTGCAAAAACATCAAGGTTTGCATGCCAGCGGCAGTCATTGGTCCGTGCACTTGTTACTTCAGTGCACACGCTCTGTTGTTCCACATGTAACACTTCATCGCCACAGAAAACACTCGAAATTAGGAGAAAAAATGCTAACTTAAACATCCTTCAATATTATTAAACAGTATTAAACTTTTTAAGTTCTCCTTTAAATACTATAAATGATGACTCATTTTTTTGTATTACGCATTTGAAGATTAATTTGATATCCGTCGTTAAATTAATATACCACGCATAACATATCTGTCTTGCGTTAGGCATTATGTTTTTTGATATGATTTTCAGAAACTCGGAGTTTTGACCTTTTTCAATAACGTCAAAAAGTTTTTATTGTTTTTATCTGCTTCCAAACAATATTAAAGAAATGTTATTCACGTTAATACCAAAAATAGCTCCGATATTAATTTACTGATAATGTTAATTAAAAGTATTTCCTGCGTATAAAAACAAAAATTGTGTAACTACTTATAAATAATGCATGTTGGGTAATTTGAGTTTATAATTTGAGTTATAACTTTTTTTAGTTTAACATTGGCCTAATTCTAAATCGTAAACCAGCTTGCAACCCTATTGCATAAACCTAAATTGTTGCACCGTTATATTTAATTGTATACAATACATTTTTCATAACCAAATATTTTTAAGGCAAACTAAAAACACGCTATTAATAAACGGAAACATGCTTTAAGAATAATGAATTTAAAAAAAAAAACGAACATGCAAAACCATTTTTTGAAACTATAAATACCTATACTAAAACTAAAAATACTTTTATGCCCGGTGTACAAAACTAAATTTTAACAATGTGCTTCAATTTTTCATGATGTCTATGAAAAAAAATTTAACTTTAAATATACTTGGCGCACGACAAGCACCTTTATTGAACCTTTATGCAAAACTAAGCAAGAATAGCTTAAATTACATATCATGCATATTTAGAATAGAATCTTGGCAAAAAATAATATTATAAGTCGTATAAAAAATATTTTTTTTCTAATAAATTTTTGAAATTGCTTTTAAATTTTAATTAAATTAGTTTTTGTATTTTTATTTTAACTACAACTAGTAACATGGTAGTGATGTAGTGGTAAAGCACTCGTCTCTTAAGCGAGAAGTACCGAGTGTGATCCCCACTACGTCCCTGGTAGTTCGTTGGGTTCTTTTTTTTTATTTTTTTTGTTGATATATTTCGTCATTTTCATAATATATTATTTACACAATATTTTGAGTTAAGATATGACCAGAGAAGGCAGAAGACAAAAGTCTTATCATCTAGCCCCGTTTTATCGTTTACACTATCATAAATCTATCAGAAAATTTTACAATATCAATAAAATAATATAAATACTTTTAAATAAACATTTTATATTTTTTTATACATAAAAAAAAGAAATATTTTTACATACATAAAAATATATATGTATAAAAAAAAGGAAATAAATACAAATTTAGATAAATAAGCAAAAAAAAATATGTTTTGCTTTTTAGCAAACGAAAGAAAAGTTAAGAATTATAAAATATAGGTATTAAAAATAAAATAGAATTTGAGATATGTCATAATCAAGTAACTATTTTTTTTTAAATATTTTTGGAAGTTTGAAGTGAAGTTATAGTTTTACTTTCAATTGGAAGGAATGAGTTCCACAAATGTGGCCCTCGGTATGTTTTTGAGAAATTAGACTGTTAAGGATTTTGGTACCTGATAGTTATGCTATGAATGCTTTGTTTGATATTTATGATTTATAATAACAAAAAGGTCGTCAAAAATATTTGGCAGCATACGATATTTAAATCTAAACATGAATAAAAGAATACTGTAAATATTTAATTGATAAACATTAAGCACTCCAAGCTTTCTAAGCAGTGGATTGGCACTGGTGTATTTGCTAGCATTTAATATAAGGCGGCTTGCTTGTTTTTGTTTATTAAAGATACGCTTTAACTTTGATGGATAAGTGCTGGCCCACTCAATATTACAATGACTGATATATGGATAAATGAAAAGTATATAAGTTTTAAACAGTCTTTATCCAATGTATGTCTTGTCTTGTACATAATTTCAATACTCTTTGAAATTTTATTTTCTATTAAATTAATGTGGTCTTTCCAACTTATTTGTTTGTCAAGTAAAACGCCTAAAAATTTAATCCAGAATGTCCGTTTTAAATTAGTTTTTTCTATTAAAATATTTGGGAGTTTTAGGGGCAAAGTTTCAGATTTGGAGGATTTAAAAAAAAGAATATATTTGCTTTTAGTTTTATTTAGAGATAGTTTGTTGGCTTTCAACCATTCATTGAGGTTGTCAAGCTCGCCATTCATAGTGATAAAAATTGACTCTATGTTTAAGTGGGTATAAAAAACCTGAGTGTCGTCAGCAAAAAGATTGAAATTTAATACACTAGAAGATAAGTAAATATCGTTTATATTGATATAAAATAATAAAGGCCCTAGAATAGATCCCTATGGAACTCCGCAAGAAACGTTTTCTAGTTTAGTACAGGTTTTGTCATTAGATACACATTGTTTGCGATATTTAATATAGGAAAAAAACCATTTTTTACTATTATTTTTGACTCCATAATTTCTAAGTTTGTAAAGAAGAATATTATGGTCCACAGTATTGAAAGCCTTTAAAAGGTCAATAAAAACCCCAAGAGTATATTGGTTGTTTTCAAATCCGTTTAAAATTTTTTTTAACTAATTTAATTACTGCATATTTTGTCGAGTGCCCTTTTCTAAATCCGTACTGATTATTATTAAGCAATTTATGTTTTATAAATTAATTGTATAGCCTATTATGCATTATGCTCTCTAGAATTTTAGAAAAACATGGAAGTATTGAGATATAATTAGATAATTTAGAAATATCACCGTCTTTAAAAATTGGAACTACTCTTGCTAGTTTTAAAAGGTCAGGAAAAATTCCATTATGAAATGAAAGATTAAAAAATAATTAAGAAGGGGTTTTCAATAATATCAAAAACTTCTTTAACAACCCTAGGGCTCATGTCATCAAGACCTGAGCCTTTGTTTAGTTTTAACATATTAAAAGCAAACCAAAGTTCATCAGGAGATACATCAAGCTCATCCATCACACAGTCCTCTTCTTTAATATACGATTTAAAATTTTTATTTCCAGGAGTTATTTTATTTGCTAGATTTTGACTGACATTTATAAAAAAATTATTAAAACTCACTGCAATAACTTTTCGCTTATTAATTACTGTTCTTTCATCTTCAGTGTATACATATTTTGGTAAAGTATTACTATGATCTTGTTTATTTTTTCCTATCACTTCCTTTATTATATCCCAAGTTTTTTTGCTATTACCAATATTATAATATGTTTTGTAGTGATTTTGAAAAATAATTTTTTTTCAAAAAATTTCTAAAGGCCTCAATATTAATTTCATTAATCTGCCTTTTTACTTCCCTTTGTACTTTGCTCTTTTTCCTTTTTTAAAAATATCCGAAATGAAAAAGATTGGAAAGTTTGGTTCGTGTTTCGGAGTTATAGAGTTAAGAGAGGGTTGTAATCACAGAAGTAGCCTCCTCGACTGTAGTGGCCCTCTCGGCCTTATAGAGGTGAATAATCAAAAAAATAATAATAATAATTTTGAGAGTTTTATTGTTCTTCGTACTATTTATTTTATATTGCGCATATTTTTTAACTTTATTAACTTTTGTTTTCAGAACAGTTGCCAAAAACCGAAAATTGTAAAAACATGAATCTTTCACAGCGGTTCTTGATGGCAAAACCTTCTGGTCTTCTGCGAGTTTAATTTGTTTTCTTTTAATTTTTTTTTCTTCTTCATTATAACATTAAATGAAGCTTTAACAACTTTTAAATATAAAATAAAGATATGTAATTAAAACAGACAAATGCTTAAGGAAGATAATGAGGATGGCCATGCGTCATCACAATCTTTTTATAGAGTCCCTTTAACAAAATTTCAAAAGAATATCGTTATACGTTGTAAAATATTTAATAAAATATCATAAAAAAATGTGTTGTGCGCTAATAAGATTATTACGCAATAAACAAAAAGTAAAAATAAAATAAGAATTTAACAACAATTATTCAGAATAACTTTAACCAAGAATGTTTCTCAAGTTTTAAAAATTTCTTTTTTCGTTGTAAACTTGAATGAACTTAACAAATTTACCATACCCTTGAATTCTTTTTAAAATGCATTCAATACTTTAGGCCCTCGATATGAAATGCTATAATATACGTTGCTATATTCTGAATATATTTATTGCTATTTCCGGAATATATTTATTAATTATCCGAGGCAGTTTATATGTTTTCATTATATCCGATCTTAGATGATCATTTTCATTGTTATTTTTTTTAAACTTGTTATTAAAGCTTGCAGGAGAGATAATGTTATTGAAACGGTGAAAGTTAGATGCTAATAGATACTTATTTCATACACATTCATCGTTTTCATCTTTCATTAAAGTTTTAGCATGTTCACTATCTTAAAAGTAAATGGTCCTGCAAGCATGTTTTTGTAAACTATAAAGTTTCTTGAGCTTTGATGTTTGAGTACTTGACCATGAAATGTTTGCATAGCTAATGAATTAGGCCAAAGTAGAAGTAAATAGAACCAAAGTAGATTAATTTAAGACGTGTCAATTAAAAATACTACAACTCAATGGAACTAAGGCATAGAACAAACAAACTCGTTAAAAAAAAGCCGATAATTTTAAACAAATCCGATTGGTTGTTAGTGGCAACCGAAAAACTTATTATTTATTGGTATTTAATTTATGCAAACAAAGAGTTCGTAAATAATAGCAAAATATGAAGCGTCTGTTAGTTTTGCAGGAGATATATCCATATAATAATAACTTGTGTTGGTATCTGTATAAAATATATGTTTTTTTAAAAAGCAGTTGGAATGAACTATGTAATATATATTTCATTTTGCCCTGTGCTAACAACAAAAAGTATTTATCTTAATACATTACTGAAGCTATAATATAGCTATTTCTATCAACATAGATATCAACATATAATTCTCTTTTTTTTCATTGTTTACGCATTCTAAATAGAATAAATTATTTTTTCAAGATGGCCGAATAAGTTAAATATGATACTAAATACCGAAAACAGTTTTTTGAATGGGGCTAAAAGTTATGATTATTTATGCAAAAACGACTTAGGTAGAAAAATTAACACTACCATAGTTTATCTGAATCTAACGTGACATTATTGTTAAACATACTCGTTTAGGTGTGGTATTGAAAATAATAACTTCAATTTTCATTAAAAAAATGGTTTTTCATGGATAATTTTCCCAAATCATGTCTGATTATAAATATCAAGTTACATTCATTGAAAACAAACACCAATACGTGCTGATATGAAAAAATTAACCATAAGCGAGACTAGGTTTTTTCAAACCGAGACGAGACCGAGACGAGAAGTTAGTACTTCTCGTGAGACCGAGAACGAGACGAGACGAGAAATTTAACAATTTTTGAAAACAAATATATTAAAATTCAAGTAAAAAAAAAAATGTAACATGGTTTTGACAAATAGACACAAATGACATTTGTCAAATGTAAACAATTTTTTCAAATATTAATTCAGCATTTTTTTGACAAACTTTTCCAACAAGACAATGTATTCTCTGATTAAGATGATTTGTTCTACTTTTTCTGGGTGTAAGTTGTGTCTGGATGATCGGACAACATTTCCACCTGAGCTAGAAATTCTCTCTGATTTAGTTAAACTTGCTGGAACAGCTAAAGTTTGTTTTTTGTCAAAAACAAATTAAATTTTTAATTAGATTTATTAAAATCACGGAGTCAAAATATTAATTAATTAAAAAAACAAATTATTAAGTATTTTGTAAATTATAATAATTTCTAATTTGGAAAATAATATAATATTTAAGTCTCGTTCTACTTCTCGCGAGAATTTTCTATTTCTCGTTTCTCACGAGAAGTCCCATTTCTCAGAAGAAACGAGAACGAGACGAGATCTCGCTAATGGTTAGAAAAAATCAAATCCATAGACTTATCTATAGCCGAGCCCTAAGGCACTTTATGTTGAAAACTACATCTTTTCTAAATAAAACTACGCTTGACGACTTGATGTAGTTGCATAACTTTTACCAGATTATAATAGTGGCTAAAATAATCTTTCCATACATACCAAATATGTCACACTTTTTGATGAAAAAACTTACATATATTGTAATTGAAAAAGTATATATTTTTGTTCGGAAAAACGTGTACCAGGACTTAGTTGCATTGAGAAACCGGACAGTGTGCAAAAGCGAACACTTATCGGGAAAACTAAATATCTTCACTAAAAATTAAGATATTTGCAAATTTTAAAAATTTTTTTAATTTTTAGTGTGACTAAAATTATAAAAATTCAAATAACAAATTATTAAAATCATTGCTTTAATAAGATATTTAAGTTTAAACAAAAGCTAACCTTAAAAATCAAATTTTTTTTGAAATTCGGTTCTTAGCATGGAAGATTTAAAAAAGCAATTTAAAAACAAAGGAAGCTATTTTGTTGGAAATTTTCTGTTTATTCCAAAAATAGTTTTAGATTTTCAAAATCTAACTCCGTTAAAAAGTTCTGACGGAAGCAAGGTTTTTTTTAGTTTTCACCTTAAACCGGACACAACAAATCCCCCTATAACCAATTAAAATTTCAAATTCTGTTTATTATTTTTTGACTCTAATTGAATTTTTTATTATGTTAAAATTAATTAATTATTTTTTTACACTGATTGATTTTTTGTTTCATTTGGAATTTTTATGTTATCACACTTTTGTGTTAATTAATTTTGTATTTTTGCACTTGTACTTTTTTTTTTTTTTTTTTTTATTTTGTTGTCAAAAAAAAGAATACAATGCCGTTTTATATAAATAAAATTTACATTACCGGGGCTAAAAGAAGACAAAATTTGCCTTATCACTACGCCCCGACGTGCTGAAGTTATACTGTTGATGTTAAAGTGCAAAAGCACACTAAGTGACCACAAAAATGCATTGTTTCTTCATTTTCTAAAATCTCTATAAATCTGTAACTGAATTAAATTTACTAAACTTAAAAGGGCAAAAAATAAAACAATTAAGAAGCCTTACATTGAGGAGACAATAAAAAGCGCATTTGATAAGATTGAAAATGGCGATCTTTTTTTTTTTTTTTTTTTTTTTCTCTTCTCAAGAATAAATAATATATTTTTAATATAATATTTATATAATAAACTTTTTTTTTAAGAAATAAATAATAAAAATAAATATAAAGAACGCCGATACTCAAAGAAGACCATCAGGTCTTGTCACAGAGAAACCGCTATTGAAAAAATTAGAACGTTATTTTTTATTTTAATTTTTTTAATTTTTAATGGTTATTTCCTTTTGTTATGGTGTTTACGGCTTGCATCAATCAAATTACTATGTTTACCAAACAGCTGACTCATGCGAACAATGATGTCCATAATTTAGTAGATAAATCACTTGCGTGCACTAAATCTGGTTTTGTCGAAAATAATCACTGAATCTTAATTTTCTCCATATTTATTATTCACTACATACTACTGAATATAGTCAATATAATTTCATTTCCAGACTGAATATAATGAATTTCCAGATTGTTCAAAAAGTTGTGCAAAAGGACCTAAATAGCCATACGATGGTTATCGTTGTGTGTTTAGCCAAATTACCAATTTTCCGTTTACGCTTCTGACAACAAAAAAACACCAAGCCACTGCCAAATATACAAATGAAAGTTTACGATTCTGACAAAAACGCCAAATTACTACCGAAGGATAGTTCACCTCCAAACGAAGACAACATACATATATTGGCAGATACGCATACATTCATTATTTTTTATTTTCTTTTTCTTAAGTATATTTATTTTAATAATAATGTCTATATTTTTTAAAATTTTACTGCACAAGTTAGCAATGTGGCTTTTCCAATTAAGATTTTAATCGATATATACACCTATAAATCTTGTCACTAGAACTCTTTTAATAATTATGTTATCAATAAAAAGAAAAGTAAAGTTGCAAGGCAGCTGGTGCTTTTTACCATAAGGATGCAAAAGAATCCATTTAGCTTCATCAATATTTAATGATAATTTGTTTAACCTAAACCATTCGGAAGTTTTAGCTAGTTCAATGTTCATGTTGCTAAAAAGTGTAAAAATGTTTTTATGAGAAAAAAATAAGTTAGAATCATCAGCAAACATAATTGTCATCAGGTTAGAAGCTTTTGGTTGATCATTAATATGTATTAGAAATAGGAGGGGCCCTAAAATGGATCCTTGAGGAACTCCACATGAAATATTTAACAAAATAGATGATACGTTATCATCCGCATAAACAAATTGTTTCCAATTATTTAGGTAACTTTTTAGCCAAATTAATGTATTTCCAGTAATTCTGAAATTTAAAAAATATTTTTTTTGCACTGCAGAATTTCTCTAATAAACAACTATATTCCAGAAAAAAAATGCTACAAATACTCAATATTAAAAAGGTTATTTAGCTTTTTGTAAAGAGTGTCCTGTTGGCGGTAGTTTTACTCTATTGATTTAAGAGCAAACTTGCTACACACACCTCTCATGCAATATGCTACCAACCTAGTGTTATTATAAAACTCCCCAGATGTCTAACACTACTTTCAAGCTCAAAAAAAAGTTCTTGTTGTCCTATCAGATGGTCACTCTTCAAGATTTGACAATGATGTATTGACATTTTTAAGAAGAAAAATATTAGACTTTTTATCATTCTAACTAACGCAAGTGGCGTTACCCAGCTCCTTGTTCAAATCAATCAGAAATTGCACTCTGAGTACAGAAGTGCTAAATCTGTACTTTATTCTTCGTTTATGGCAATCAAAAGAGAAGATCTTATGAATATACTTGTGGAGTTATGGCCAGAACGGGCATCAAAACAAACAATCATAAATGCAGGTAAAAAAGTTGGTATTTCAAGTGGAGGACTCAGTGTTAAGTGGATGCAGGAAGATAAGTATTTACGCCTCACCCGCCTTTCTACAAACTCAAAAATTTCTCAAAGCATTGAAAACACAAAAATCTTTACAGGTAAAAGAACCTCAAAATGCAGTGGGACCTCAGAATGTCAGGTTATATATATATATATATATATATATACATATATATATATATATATATATATATATATATATATATATATATATATATATATATATATATATATATATATATATATATATATATATATATATATAAATGTATATATATATATATATTTTGGGGGATTGAAAAAAAGTAAATTTTGAAAACAAAAAACCATACCCCTAAATATGGGGAAAATATATAAAAAATGAGCCTTAAAAGTTTGAGCGCTGTCGGATCACTTTTAACCTTACTCCACCCCCCCCCCCCCTCCTTAAACCTTTAATTTAGGCAAAAAATGACTGAAAAGTGGTCATTTTCGGACCACTTTTCAGTCATTTTTGAAAAGGGTTAAATTTTTTTTTTTCTAATTTTTTTTTTTTACTTACTATATAAAGGACTACATTTTAGTTTAAAACTGTATGGTTTTTATTACCCCTCAAAAATTTATGTTTTGTTGTATTAAAAATCAGGAAAGTTGATAATTTTTTCATTTTTTTCTGTTACGCTTATTGTTATATATTTATTTTTTGGTATAACTTTTGAAAATTTCAAATTTTACATTTTTCTAATAATTTTAGATTAGTACATAAAATAAACATATTAGAAATGATGCAACTCAACTAAGGTCATTGAAAAAGTAACTTTTTATTAAAAGAGGCAAAACCAGCTAAATCAGGTAGACCCATTTTTTTTAACACTGGAATTAGTAATTAATGTTTTTGGAATTATTTATGAGACCTTATTCGGATGGTTCATTTGAATAAGGTCTCTTAAATAATTCATATACAGGTTCTAACGAGCTAGGATATTCTTCAACAGAAGATATTAAGTATAGAATAAAGGTATTCAATACTTTTAGTTAACTACCTCAGCTCTGATTTAACCTCTATTACTTTAATCTCTTTTCCACTAATTCTAAAATTAAAAAATAATACTAAAAAATTTCTATAAATTAGGCAAAAGAAAATATCAAAAAGAAAAATTGTTCACAGCCTATAAGTTTGGAAGATGATGCACCCAATAGAATAGAATAGGGATAGAATGGCTGCTTTTAGTTAACATTAATGGAGATTCTTACCTATTTGAAGTACCTCCGCTGGCGTCACCCACCGGTGAAGATCAATTTTTTAGTAAAATAGATATATTTAAAGAATATCAACTTATATCAATAACTAGAGGAATATGCTTCGATACAAAACCATCCAATACTGGGACGAATAAAGGGTCCGTTTCAAGAATATCTTAAAAACTAGATAAATATCTCCTCCAAATAGCCTGCAGACATCATGTGAACGAACCAAGAATGCTTCACTTTTGGAAATTAGTGACCAATGATAAAACAATTGGACCTGATAATCTTCTTTTCAAAAAGTTAAAAATATTATTTAAGAACCTATTTTTAATCATAATCCAATACAACTCTTACGGTTTGATTGGAATAACATTAAAAGCAATCTTTTAAAGAAGGCAGCAGAGAATTCATTAACATTTTGCAGAGCTTACATTGGTAAATGAGGTATTAAAAGAGATGATAGAAGTGAGCTTGCAGAATTATTTGTCACTTATTTATCCCCTGTTATATATAAAGTACGAAAAACAGTTGCTTTTCATCATGCAAGATTTTTAGGAAAAGCAATTTTTTACCAAAAGCTTCAGCTTCTTATCCGACCAACTTACATTTGTTCTAGAAAATGATAAACTAAAAACTGAAATTAGGCTTATGATAAAATTCATTATTTGCTTTTATGCAGAATGGTATTTACAATCTGAGGATGTCATCAAAGCTCTTTTTCTTGATATTATAGCCATACATCAAATGCATCTGTACAAGAAGGTATGTACAAACCCAACTGCTGTTGTATTGGAATCTCAGTATAAACATTGTTGGTATTTGGACTCAACAACAATACCTCTAGCTTTGCTAGATGATGATTTAACATTAGAGAAGACAAAAATTGCATCAGCAATTCTGTCATTTGACATGACAACAAGTTAAAGACTGGCTCTCACTTCCACCAAACAATTGGCATACCCAATCATGCTTTAAAATTTTTCAAAAATATGCTGAAACTTTAATATTCATAAATGACCATTCGGAACGATCTATAGGTATGAAGGTGCAAAATATTCAAAGATACTCTAATAAAACTGAAAAACAAAATAGATTCCTCGCTGTAGACAAAGTTCAATTTGTATTCAGATCACCAGGACAAAATTCAAGTAAAATTTCAAAACTTAAGTCAAATGATGGGCTTGGTGTGATGTAGAAAAAGATAAAGAGATAAACATTATTAATGTTAGTTGTATGTGTTTTTATCTTTTATAATATTTTAAATATACATTTATCTTATTGTTTATTCTTTTCAATAAAATTAAATAGCAGTTTTTCAATGTGTATAAATGGTTACCCCCTCGTCCATATTTCGGAATAAAATAAAGGGGTTCTTTTGTGTTTATATACACAGGGCATATTTATATAATTAGGGTATTATATTGTTTAGTTAGTTAGAGTTAATATATATATATATATATATATATATATATATATATATATATATATATATATATATATATATATATATATATATAATATATATATATATATATATATATATATATATATATATATATATATATATATATATATATATATATATATATATATATATATATATATTAACTCTAACTAACTAAACAATATAATAAACATATATAAGCGTTGTATTGGATTATGATTCAAAATAGGTTCTTGTCAAGTATATATATATATGTATATATATATACAAGTATATATATATATATATATATATATATATATATATATATATATATATATATATATATATACTTGTATAAATATATATACATGTGGGGGGGGGGGGGGGCTAAGGGTAATATGTATATATAACCCTCAGCCCCCACTCCCCCCCCCCAACCTTCCCCATAAAAAAAAAATTACCAATTTTCCTGATTTTCAATACGACGAACAATTTTTGAAGGGTAATAAAATAACAATACAGTTTTAAACTAAAATTTAGTCCTTTATATAGTAGGTCAAAAAATAATTTTTTATTAATATTTACCCCCTCCTTCAAAAGGTCCGAAAATGAGGGAGGGGGAGGGGTTAAAAGTGATCCGACAGCGCTCAAACTTTTTGAGGCTCGTTTTTTATATATATGCCCCATATTTAGGGGGTATGGTTTTTTTGTTTTCAAAATTTACTTTTTTTAACTCCCTCTAATATATATATATATAAATATATATATATATATATATATATATAGATGGCAGCTTAAAATGGCAGCAAGATGGCAGCTTAAAAATGGCGACTTAATTAACCACGTTGAGAAATTATTTAGATATTGAATCCATTCTTATCGTAGTAATAATTGCAAAGTATCGAATTGTACTTCAACAGAAAGTGTCTAATATATTTATATTGAATTAAAATCTGTATATTCTATGATATATTTCGTTCCTTGTGAGTTGTACTATAAAAAATATGGCTGCAACAGTATCAGAAATAAAGAAAATGCTGACTCAAATGTTCAATGAATACAAAAAAGAAATTGAAAAAATACTAAAACAACAAGAAAAAAACTTTGTTGACATTCTGAGTTCTAATTTGAAAATAATAAACGATCGATTGGGATTGATCGAAAACAAATCTGCTGATAATGTAAACAAAATAAACAAACTAGAAAAAGAATTAAATGAGTTAAAGGAAAGTCTAAACTTTCACGAACATTTAATTGAACAAAAAGTCAAAACGGTAAGTAACAACTTAGAGAAAGAAAGCCCAATACAAAATATTAATGAGAAAAATAGAATACTAGAAGATCGCTCAAGACGAAATAATCTTAGAATTGAAGGGATTACGGAAAGTGTTAACGAAACCTGGGATGAGACCGAAGATAAAGTTTTAAAATTATTTTCTAAAACTTTGGAAGTGAAGGAAGTAGAGATCGAACGAGCCCATCGCACAGGGTATAAAAAAGACGGAAAAACAAGAACTATAATTCTAAAATTACTAAGATTTAAAGACAAAACAAAAATCCTGAAAGAAGCCCACCGACTCAAAGGACTAAACATTTATATAAACGAAGATTACTCTCGAGAGACTTCAATTATAAGAAAAAAGCTATTTTCAGAGGCGAAGCTAAGGAGAGAAAACGGAGAGAACGTCGCTGTAAGGTACGACAAAATTATTAAATTCAAAAGTGATTTTACCAAGAAAGATCTAAGTAAGTAAAAATATTAATTTTCGTTTTCAAAAGTATATTTTTATTTTTTATAATACAAATGGCTGACAAAACAAATAAAACAAAAACTTTTAAGTTTTTTGATAAAAATAGTTCACTGCTTTTGAATAAAAATAAAGATCCTGATATAAATCTTTTTAATGAAATTGAAACTGACTCTTGTTACTTTAATGTTGAGGAAGTATCTTGTTATTTTAACTCAACGCAACCATTATTTTCGACATTAACCCTAAACATTAGAAGTCTTAAAAAAAACTTTGAAAATCTTAAAGCTATGTTACGAAACATAAACCATGAATTCAAGGTAATATGTCTTTTAGAAACTTGGTGTCAAATTGAAGATTCCGTTAACTCGAATCTTCAATTACCAGGATACAAATCAATTCATCAAACCCGAGTTGGTGGCAGAGGAGGCGGAATATGTTTTTTAATTCATAATTCAATTTATTTTCAAAAATCAGAAAATCTTAGTAATTGTAATGCGGAATGTGAGTCATTAACTATAGAACTACTGATCCATAACAAAAAAAGTGTTTATTTAACCGCAATGTATCGACCACCTAGCGGAAATATAACAACGTTTGAAAACTATTTAGAACAGTATTTAGTAAGCGTTAGTAATAAACAAATATACTTAATGGGGGATTTTAATATAAACCTTTTAAACCTAAAAAATGATATTAAAGTCGAACGCTTTCTAAATCTCCTCTATCAGCACAATATTTTACCATTAATTAATAAACCAACTCGCATAACTCGTCAAACTGAAACTCTCATAGACAATATTTTTACCAATAACTTCTCGAAATATCTCACTCAAAGCGGAATCATAAGAACTGATATAAGTGATCATTTCCCAATATTTTTCACATCAAATTCAATATACAAAGAAAAATCAATCAAGGAATCAAACAAATTAATAAGCGTTACAAAAAGAATGATAGATAAAAATACCATTGAAACATTTCGTAACTATCTATCACTGGTAGATTGGGATCAACTCATCAACTACAAAGACGCAAATAATGCTTATGAATATTTTAACTTAGAGTTCAGTGATGCGTATGAAAAAGCGTTTCCAAAGCAAGAAAAACTAATTAAACTTAAAAGCTTACAAAGTCCATGGATTTCCAAAGGTCTTATTAAATCTTCCAAAAAAAAACAAAGACTCTATGAAAAATACTTAAAAAAAAAAACTTACAAAAATGAAAACAAATACAAAAATTATAAAAACCTCTTTGAGAAAATAAAAAAACAAGCAAAAAAAAATTATTATTCTAATTTATTGCAAAACAATATCGGAAATAACAAAAAAACATGGGATGTTATAAAAGAAATAATAGGAAAAAAAAAGACTGACTCTGGTAATACACTGCCTAAACGTTTAAATACTAATGATAAAAACATATTTATCAGTGATGAAAAAGAAATTGCTGAAAGCTTTAACAATTATTTTATAAACATTGGAAAGACGTTAGCAAATAAAATAACCCAAAGTAAAAAACTATTTAAATCACACTTAAAAAAAGTAGACTTTACAATGGATGAGTATGACTTATCTCCTGATGAGCTTTGGAATGCTTTTGAAACCATACAGTCCAGAAAAAGTTCTGGTCTTGATGACATAGACTCTAAAGTTGTTAAAAACGTTTATGACGTTATTGAGTATCCCCTAATGTTAATCTTTAATCTCTCATTAAAAAATGGAGTTTTTCCTGACCGCCTAAAATTAGCACGCGTAGTTCCAGTATTTAAAAGCGGAGATGACTCGACTTTATCTAACTACAGACCCATCTCCATACTCCCATGCTTCTCAAAAATATTGGAGCGCATAATGTATAATAGACTCTTTACATACCTCCAAAATCATAACATCCTCTACAACAACCAATACGGATTTAAAAAAGGCCACTCAACTGAACATGCTGTAATAAAATTAGTTAACGAAATTTTAAGTGGCTTTGACAAAAACAAACACACCCTTGGAGTATTTATCGACCTTTCAAAGGCTTTCGATACAGTGGATCACGAGATCCTTCTATACAAACTTTATAATTATGGTATAAAAAATAAAAATTTAAAATGGTTCAGTTGCTATCTAAAAAACCGTAAACAAGCCTTATTTTACAATAAAACATACACTCCTCTTGAAACCGTCACATGTGGTGTTCCCCAGGGGTCTATTCTAGGACCTCTGCTTTTCCTAATCTATATAAATGACATATTTTTATCTTCCAGTATATTGAATTTCATTCTTTTCGCAGATGACACTCAAGCTTTCTATACCCACTCTAACATTACTACACTTTTTAATACAGTAAATCAGGAACTTGAAGAGTTGAGCGATTGGTTTAAAGCAAACAAACTTTCTGTCAACATTGAGAAAAGTAATTATATCTTTTTCACAAAACCATACAATTCAGACAAACTACCATTAAAACTTCCTGATACTCTATTAGACAAAGTTAGACTAAATCGAGCGTTCTCAGTCAAATTCCTCGGGGTATTCTTAGATGAACATATTAGCTGGAAAGACCACATTAATATATTAAAAAACAAAATATCTAAAAACATTGGAATTATGCATAAAACCAGATATATTTTAAATAATGCATGCCTTAAAAGTTTTTATTTTGCATATATACATAGCTATATTAACTACTGCAATATTGCCTGGGCTAGTACCTACCAATCAAAACTATATTTAATATATAAAAAACAGAAACAAGCATGCCGTATATTAACAAACGCAAATAGAAATGCCAATTCTAAACATTTAATGAAGGAACTGAGAGTTCCTAATATCTATGAACAAAATATCTATTGCATTCTTCAGTTCATGTTTAAACTCAAAAATGATCTGGTCCCTGAAGTCTTCCATAACTTTTTTCGCCTTATCAATCACAAATATCAAACAAAATACTCTATCAAGAACTACTATATTCCGAAAACCACTTTAAGACAATCTAAATTCTCAATATCCAGCAGAGGACCCCAATTGTGGAACTCATTTCTAACAAACAAAATAAAAACTATAAACTCATTCCAACATTTTAAATGCGTTGTAAAACAACAGCTACTAGACCTCAACATTAATGAAACAATCTCTTATTTTTAAAATTTTTCCTTTTTCATTTTAAATCTTCAAATTTTCTTGAAATTCTATTTTATTACTTACTTGGTTATTTAATGATGTTCATTGTAAAAAAAAAATAAAAAATAAAAAAAAAATAAAAAAAAAAAAAAAAAAAAAAAAAAAAAAAAAAATTTTATATGTATTATAAATATTTTATTATATTTGTATTTGGTTTATATTTTTGTTATGTTTTGTCAACGACAAAAATGGGGCAAGATGATAAGACTATTGTCTTCTACTGCTCCAGTCATATATTTCACGGTAAAGTGTTGTACAAACTTATATTAATAATGACGAATATATATATATAAAAAAAAAAAAAAAAAAAAAATATATATATATATATATATATATATATGGATATATATATACGTACTATATATATATATATATATATATATATATATATATATATATATATATATATATATATATATATATATATATATATATATATATATATATATATATATATATATATATATATATATATATATATATATATATATATATATATATAGTACGTATATATATATCCATAAAGTACGTATGAAGTAAAACAACTGATTTTAGATCTTCCTCACCTGCCTTTCTACAAACGCAAAAATTTTTCAAAGCATTGAAAAAAAAAAAATCTTTTCAGGTGAAAGGACCTCAAAATGCAGTGGGACCTTAGAATGTCAGGTTGGAAATAAATCAACTTAAAACTCAATTTTTTTAAATAAACTCTAAAAGCGTTGAATAATCTGAATAAAAAATATAATAAGTCATAAATAAAAAAATATTACATGTAATCCTTAAAAAATAGTCTTAATTACGAAGACTTTGAAAAGAGTCTTCAAGCTATTAACATATTTTTTAAAAATAGTTTTGAATATTTCAAGCCCTTATAAAAATAAGTTTGCAGAACCTTATCAGAAATGCTGCCTTAAGAATCCAATAATAGTGCTAAAAAGATGCGTGTCCAGAATAAATCGAATTTTCTTAAAACTGCTTAGTTGCTGCGCAAACATTCTTTCCACATGTACATTCTTCCTTACATTTATAGAATGCCTCAATTTGTTGCTGTTGCTTGGATTTCCTTTCTTTAGTAGCTTTCTTCTTTTTGGCTTTGTCTTCTTTGAGTAAAGAAACAGTTTCCAATATTTTTTTCCCCTCTATTGAGCCGTGAACCTGGGTAACTCTAACATTTTCCTTGTTTATTTTAGTGACTTTGGTTACAGGCAACATATTAGGACTTTCTTCTAGTGATATTGATTTACCAGATATCGTTCAGTAAGCTTCCATGGCACTTTTGTATTTATATTTCCAATATTTTGCTGAACCATAGCGAACATCTTTTGGAGACAAAATTGTTACTGTTATTGATTGATTGATTATTTTCTGTATTTAATTAACACACAACTCGTAAAAGTTTATCTTCATGGTCATATTTTGAAAGATCATCCAAGTTATACTTTGAAAGATCATCCAAGTCATATGTTTTCAATGCTTTGAAAAACTTTTGAGTTTGTAGAAAGGCGAGTGAGGCGTAAATACTTATCTTCCTGCATCCACTTAACACTGAGTCCTCCACTTGAAATACCAACTTTTTTACCTGCATTTATGATTGTTTGTTTTGATGCCCGTTCTGGCCATAACTCCACAAGTATATTCATAAGATCTTCTCTGTTGATTGTCATAAACGAAGAATAAAGTACAGATTTAGCACTTCTGTACTTAGAGTGCAATTTCTGATTGATTTGAACAAGGAGCTGGGTAACACCACTTGCGTTAGTTAGAATGATAAAAAGTCTAATATTTTTCTTCTTAAAAATGTCAATACATCATTGTCAAATCTTGAAGAGTGACCATCTGATAGGACGACAAGAACTTTTTTTTGAGCTTGAAAGTAGTGTTAGACATCTGGGGAGTTTTATAATAACACTAGGTTGGTAGCATATTGTATGAGAGGTGTGTGTATCAAGTTTGCTCTTAAATCAATAGAGTAAAACTACCGCCAACAGGACACTCTTTACAAAAAGCTAAATAACCTTTTTAATATTGAGTATTTGTAGGATTTTTTTTCTGGAATATAGTTGTTTATTAGAGAAATTCTGCAGTGCAAAAAAATATTTTTTAAACTTCAAGTTTCTATAGAAAATAAGATTTTAGTTTTTTAAAAAGTCTCCGTTTTTTTGAAAGTAGTCCCTCGAAGCGGACAGTTCCAAATTATATGAAAAAACATGAATAAATTATGATTTCAATATTTTTATTTTTAATGTTAAAATACACATATAATAATAATACAAGCAGAAAAAACTAGAAAAAAAAAAATAAAAAAACATAAGCAAGCTTGATCTTGATATAATAATAAGAAATTTATAAACTAGGTTCTGCAACTTTTCGTGCAAAAGAATTCTTCGCCTTTGGGAGACAATCTTCACACTTTATCTTTTTGGGAGACAAGTTTCACAAATTCACAAACTGCAACTTTATTTTTCCAAAGTTTTCCATAAAACTAGCATTTCTGGCTTTTCATTTTCGAAAACCTTTGGGCATTTTTTGAACTTTTTTTTTGACTTTTTTACCAGAAGTTTCTACTTCTGCAACTGCAGTTTCAGCATATGTTGGTTTTAATAGCTTTGCATCTTCTTCTTCTATTAACTAGTTTAATTATGCATCTTCTGTAAAAGCTTGGCCAGCCACTGTTATGATATTTCTGTCTTTTTTTGCAGGATGCTAATAAGCATTTTGGAATTGAAGTTGTTTCAAGAGAGCTATTTCATTATGAAGTTCAATTTAAAGTTGGAATTGAAGTTAGAGTTGCATACGGAATTAACGTCTGATATCTATTAATTTGTTTGTTGAGCAAAGAACTTGGGCTGCGTGGTGATTTTGTAACTGCTGATGATGTTATGATAGCGTTATTAAAAGTTTGACGAATTTGTAATTTTGATTTGTCAATGTTGTCTTGATTTAATGGAAAGAGCCCAGTGTTTTCAAAAGTAGCAATAGTTTGAGTACAAGTGTAAGCTTCGTTGCTTCTATACAACAGTGCTGGGAGAAACAGTGATAGAGATTTTAGAAAATGAAGAAACGATGCATATTTGTGGTCACTTTGTGTGCTTTTGCACTTTAACTTCAACAGTATAAGTGCAAAAATACAAAATTAATTAACACAAAAGTGTAAAAGCTTAAAAAATCCAAATGAAAAAAAAAATCAATCAGTGTAAAAAAATAATAATATAATTTTAACATAATAAAAAAATTTAATTAGAGTGAAAAAATAATAAACAGAATTTGAAATTTTAATTGGTTATAGGAGGATTAGTTGTGTCCGGTTAAAGGTGAAAACTAAAGAAAACCTTGTTCCCGTCATAACTTTTTAACGGAGTAAGATTTTGAAAATCTAAAACTATTTCTGGAATTAGCAGAAAATTTCCAACAAAATAGGTTCTTTTGTTTTTAAATTGCCTTTTTAAATCTTTCATGCGAAGAACCGAATTTCAAAAAAAATTTGATTTTTAAGGTTAGCTTTTGTTTAAACTTAAATATCTTATTAAAGCAATGATTTTAATAATTTGTTTTTTGAATTTTTATAATTTTAGTCACACTAAAAATTAAAAACATTTTTAAAATTTGCAAACATCTTTATTTTTAGTAAAGATATTTAGTTTTCGTGATAAGTGTTCGCTTTTGCGCACTGTCCGGTTTATAGTACCTTTACTCGACACGTCTTAAATTAATCTACTTTGGTCCTACTTACTTCTACTTTGGCCTAATTCATTAGCTATGCAAACATTTCATGGTCAAGTACTCAAACATTAAAGCTCAAGAAACTCTATAGGTTACAAAAACATGCTTGCAGGACCATTTACTTTAAAGATAGACGTGAACATGCTGAAAACTTTAATGAAAGATGAAAACGATGAATGTATATGAAATAAATACCTATCAGCATCTAACTTTTGTATATCGTTCCAATAACAATGTCTCTCCTTCAAGCTTTAATTACAAGTTTAAAAAAAAGAACAATGAAAATGATCATCTAAGATCAAATATAATGAACACATATAAACTGCCTCGGGTAATTAATAAGTATATTCCTAAAATAGCAATAAGTATATTTAGAATAAAGCAATGATATATTATAGCATTTCATATCGAGGGCCTAAGGTATGGAATACACTTTAAAAGGATTCAAGGGTATGGTAAATTTGTTAAGTTCATTGAAGTTTACAACGAAAAAAGAAATTTTTAAAACTTGAGAAACATTCTTAGTAAAAGTTATTCTGAATAATTGTTGTTAAATTTGTTCTTGTTTTATTTTTTATTTTTGTTTATTGCGTAATAATCTTATTAGCGCACAACACTTTTTTTTATGATATTTTATTAAATAATTTACAACATATAACGATATTCTTATGAAATTTTGTTAAAAAGGCTCTATAAAAAGATTGCCATGACGCATGGCGATTATCATTAACATCGTTAAGCCCTGGTCTATTTTAGCTATATGTATATTTTATATTAAGAAGTAGTGAAAGTTTTATTTAGTGTTATAACGACGAAGAGAAAAATTAAAATAAAACAATTTAAACTCGCAGAAGACCAGAAGGTTTCATCATCAAGAACCGCTGTGAAGGATTCATGTTTTTACAATTTTAGGTTTTTGACAATTGTGTTGAAAACAAAAGTTAAAAAAATTAAAAAATGTGCATAATGTAAAAGAAATAATATTAGGAACAATGAAACTCTCCAAGTTGTAATTAAAATAAAAATAAGAAAATTAATCTAATCAAAATTTGAAAGCAATTTCAAAAGTTTATTTAAAAAAAAAACATTTTCTATACGATCATTATATTATCTTTTGCTTAGATTTTATTCTAAATATGCATGATATGTAATTTTAAATTATTTTGCTTAGTTTTGCATCAAGGTTCTGTAAAGGTGCCTATTGTGCGCCAAGTATATTTAAAGTTAGATTTTTTTTCATAGAGATCATAAAAATTAAATTACATTGTTAAACATAAAAAATTGAAGTACATTGTACACCAGACATAAAATTTTTAATATGTTTAGCTCATAAATTGTATAAATATTTATACTTTCAAAAAATTTCAAAATTTTTTTTTTGCATGTTCGTTTTTTGTTGTTTTTTTTAACTCATTATTCTTAAAGCATGTTTCTGTTTATTAATAGTGAGTTTTTAGTTTGCCTTAAATTATTTGATTATGAAAAATGTATTGCATACAATTAAATATAACGGTATAACAGTTTGGGTTTATGCAATAGGGTTGCAAGCTGGTTTACGATTTAGAATTAGGCCAATGTTAAACTAAAAAAAGTTATAACTCAAATTATAAACTCAAATTACCCAACATGCATTATTTATAAGTAGTTACACAATTTTTGTTTTTATACGCAGGAAATACTTTTAATTAAAATTATCAGTAAATTAATATCGGAGCTATTTTTGGTATTAACGTGAATAACATTTCTTTAATATTGTTTGGAAGCAGATAAAAACAATAAAAACTTTTTGACGTTATTGAAAAGGTTCAAACTCCGAGTTTCTGAAAATCATATCAAAAAACATAATGTCTAACGCAAGACAGATATGTTATGGTTGGTATATTAATTTAACAACGGATATCAAATTAATCTTCAAATGCGAAATACAAAAAAATGAGTCATTATGTATAGTATTTAAAGGAGAACTCAAAAAGTTTAATACTGTTTAATAATATTGAAGGATGTTTAAGTTAACATTTTTTCTTTTAATTTCTTGTGTTTTCTGTGGCGAAGTGTTACATGTGGAACAACGTAATTCTTTAAATGTAGAAAAAACTAAACTTATTTTGTTCTCCAAACCTAGTTAAGGTGACGATGTTCCTCTAAATTACCTAATCTTTTAATCAATAAAACATTTATTAAAAGGGAACCAATCGTTAGTTTTTTAGGCGTAATACTAGATGAAAATTTGTCATGGAAACCACATATAAAATACATAGAAAATAAAATCTCAATAAATATTTCCATATTATATAAAACTAAACCATATCTTAACACTGCTTCCTTGAAAAAAATATTATTTTCATTTATTCATAGTGTTAACTCTTACTATAATATTGTATGGGGTAGTACTAATTATGGTAAATTAAAAAAAATTTATAGTAAGCAAAAACACACATGCAGGATTGTATTTGGTGCACACAGAACTTTTCATTGCAAACCTCTTTTAAGGAAGCTTGGTGCCCTAAGTATCTATAAACTTAATATACACCAAGTTCTACAATCCATGTTTAAAATAAAACATGGGCTTTCTCCTATTATATTTCAATCTTACTTTAGTGAAATCTCGCACAAGTATCCTACTAAATTTTCAATTAACAACTTTATTGTACCAAAAACTAATTTAAAACTAAGTTCTTACCAAATCCAATACCGTGGACCGTTTCTATGAAAACACTTTTCAAAATTTATGACAAAAAAAAAAGAATATTCAAAACATCTTTGAAGCAATTCAGGAAAGAATCTAAGAGTCTCTTATTACAAAATGACTTTGATTTACAATATCTCTTTTAAAATAAATACATAAATAATATAAATTATCTGAAAAAATAGTTATTGACTCAACTTCTCTTTTGTTGCAGTTTTATTTTTTTTTATTTTTTTTTTGTTAAAAAACCTTAATACTTTTATGTTGTTGGTAATCTTTGATATTGCGTTATATTTCAACACTAATATTTATATTATATTAATATTTATATTGTAACTAACGTGTGTAAAGTTCCTATTATGTACTTAACTACTTTTCTTTTTTGTATATAAACTGACGATTTTTTCAATGTAAATGGAGCTTGATGATAAGACAGTTTATGTCTTCTGCTTGCTCCTGCTCTCTTATTTATTAACACGATTTATTTCATTATAAACTTTAATTTACAGCAAATAATAATAATAATAAAAAATAAAAATAAAAACAGAGCGTGTGCACTGAAATAACAAGTGCACCGACCAATGATTGCCGCTGGCATGCAAACCTTGATGTTTTCGCAGATTCGATAATTATTGGAGTTTGCACGGTGGCTGCATTCAAGCTCCAATGGTTTAACGGTGCGTGGTCAGATTGGTTTGTTAAAGGAGTTAATGATATTGATGTTAAAGTGAATCTAATCCCGTTACCAAACTGCGCTACTCCTGTTTTAAAAAACACAATGCGTCGATGGTGGTCTTATTTCTACGATCATAATCATAAATACATTAAATGCTGTCGTAAACCATAATAGCAGTCTTACAATAGAAGTTTGGTAACCAGAAAAATAAACTTGGTACAATGAATTCTCAATAAACATTTTTGTTTAGCTATTTGCTGTCACATTAAACTTTTTATTTGGTTGATGGTTGAAATACTTAGTAATGTTGCTTATTGTAATAATTATGGAAATATAACAGTTTTTTATTAATTTATTAAAACAACTTTTTTTTTGTATATAATTATTTTAACAATATAACTTTACTTGTTATAGACTATCATTATTTGTTGTTATACTTTTTTATAACTTAAGAAGCACCGAATATTTGGGAAGAACCTAGTTATTAAAATATAAATAACTTTAGATCTAATAGTTTGTTAAAACATTTTTTTGTTGTTGTATTTTTAGGGATTGTCTATACAGTACATACACTTATAAGGGAAAGGTAGTCTGCCAAAAACCAGTTAAGGAAGAGGGTTAGAGGCTCAAGTATAAAAGTACATATACACATAGTAATTATAAAAAAAAGTTAAAAAACCCATAAAAAATAGCAAATATTTATCAATAACTCAATGTATCTGAACCAGTAATAAATTTCTTTTTTTAAAAATAAAACCACGACGGTATGAACAGATGTGTGTGTTAGGGTATAGGGGTTGAAAGGGAACTGTCTTGAGACTTAGAATAATTATTTGTATCTTCTGTTTTTGATTTATTCCATGATTTACAAATCTGTTCTTCAGAGATAAGGTTAAAAGAGAGCAAAAATATGGTTAAAGAAAAACTTATCGGAATCAGATTGTAGTGGTCCAAACCTTAAAATAAATGTTGTATTTGCATATATAGATAAATAAAACCTCAACGACTTCTTAAAAATCAAATGCCAAAATTTAATTACTAAGATTCTGTTGTACTCATTTTACTTGGATATAGAGCGATAAGGTTGATTAAGCAATCTGAAACTTTCATTCAATCAAGTTTAATCAGAAAATTAAAGTATAAACGTGTAAAAATATAAAAATATAAAGTATAAAACGTGTCTCAAAACTTAAGAAGACTCTTTTTATTTCAATTAACGATTTATCATTATAATCAAATTAACAATTTAAAAAAAAATAAAATCATGTTTTTTTTCTTGTTTTTATAAGAAAATTTAATTTTACAAATTATTTAAAATATTTAAAGACCAAGTTTAAAATTTAGTTAAGTTTTAATTAAGTTCCATCTTTAATCAAGCTAAAAATCTGCTCCATTATTATCACTAAAAAAATAATTTCATATTTTAAAAATGACTTTTATTTATCATTAAAATTATTTTTATCATCATATCAAAAAGTTATTTTTATTTATCATTAAAAACAATTTTTAGCTTTAAAATTGTTGCAATACCTAAAATACATTTTTTTTGCTAAATAAATAAATAAATACAGAACAATTATTTCAATAGATTTTAAAAAACATTTATGTTAGAGATGTATCTGAAAACACACAAATTTAGAAAAAAGGTTTTTATTAATGCTTATTTTTAACAAAAGCCATTTGAGCAAGAAATACAATGAATACATGCAGTGAATAAATACCTACAATAAATAACTTGCTCACTCTAATAACCATAATAAAACAGTTGTTCACTATAAAGAGCCATTACAAAGTTTCTTTGTTTTAAAAATTTTACTGGAATTTATTTGAAATGAATAACAATCACAAAAAAAAATTTTTGTGTAATTTTTGCATAATTGAACATCTTGTGTCCGGACTTTGTCGAATAAAATTCCGATTTACGAGAAATTTTTGATAAAAACTGAGAAATAAATTATTATTTCTCGTTTCCGAGTTTTTTCTGAAATAAGAATACAACTTTTAAGTTTACAAAACTTGTTAAAAGTACAATATTTTGATTAAGAATATTTCATCATTTGTGAAAGTCAAGTTGTGAAGCAGCTTTTGGTTTACATTGTTTTTTATTCCTAAGCAAGTAATTCTTAGTTTCTTTCTTTTCTTTTGTGGAGACTTTTTGTTGATTTTTGGTTTGCTTCAAAATTTTCTTTTCTTTTGACAAACGAATTTCATTTCTGACAGGAGTATCAGTCAAGCTCCTTGTTTTTAACTGCCTACTTTTAACATTTTTTTTTCTGGCAGATGCTTTTGGGTAAGGTTTTAAAACCTCAGGTGAGATTATAGAAGCAACACTTGTTGACACTTTGTTTAAAATACTTGTTTCAATATTTACTATAGTTATTTCAGACTCTATGTGGTTAACATGTGCTGGTATCATTTCAGATTCCATGTTGTTGACAGGAGTGATAGTAACTGTATCTGGAGCAGCTCTATCTGTAACTAATGATGGTAAATATTCGTCATCTTTGAAAATTTCAGAATTGAATGGCTCAATGCCAGCTACTCTAAATCCTGTCTGTATATTAGATGGTGAGAAAGCTTTTGTATACGGTTCTCGAACTATTGAAACAATATGATAAATGGTCATTGGTCTTGGGTTTGAAACCATCCAATTATCACATGCAGAATTGTAAAACCTTTTCAATGGTCCAAAAACAGTTCTATCTAATGGCTGCAATTTATTGCTGCAATGGGGAGGAAAACTTATCATTGTAATTCCGTGTTGAATTGCAAGCTCCAAGCCTTTAACAGAAATATGACTTTCATGACTGTCGAGAAGTAACAAAACTGGAGATTCCTGAGAACAGTTTGAATATTTAACAAAATGTTTAATCCATTCTATGAAAATTTCTGAGTTCATCCAACCAGAAGGATTTGCAAATCCCACACATCCAGGAGGTCCTTCCTTAATCATGTAATCATGAAACTTTACCCTAGGAAAAATAAATAATGGAGGAATGGAATTTTCAATAGCATTAGAGGCACAACATGCAGTTACCAATGTTCCTCGTTCTGCAGATGTGATTCTTCCAACTTGTTTGCTTCCTCTACCAGCTAAAACCTTTACCGGCTTTTGAACGGTTGTTAAACCAGTTTCATCAACATTATATATACAGTTAGGATTATATTTATATCGATTTCTTACCGTTTTAAGATTTTGAAAAAACTCTCTTACAGTGTGTTTGTTAAAAGCTGTTGATCGAGCGAAGCTTGTTGCTTCAGGTGTTCGTAGAGACAACTCTGGTTGTCTTTTCATAAAACCTTGCAACCAATCAATGCCTGCAATTTTATTTTTGATCCATGATGATGGGCATATCTTATTGTTTTTTAAAGCAAATTCATATGCCAATAATCGCGTTGACCTAGTTGAAAGGCCATAGTTCATTTTTGATGCAATTAGTAAATAACTTGATAAACTTTTTTCATCTTCTGCTGTAAAAACTTGTCTATTGTTGTAGTTAGGCTTGAAAGCTTCATTTGGATTGAGCCTCTTTTTACGACAATATCTTTTTAAAGTCATTCTATCTATGTTAAACTGACGTGCTACAACATTCAGTTGTGTTCCTTCTAAAACTTTATTAACAGCTACTTTCATTGTTTCACTTGGTATAGCAACTTAATTTGTTTTTTTAATTCTATTTCTAACCATTTTAAGATCTGTAAAAAAATATATCAATAAAAACATATTTTTTTAATAAATGCTAATATTTAACATAATAATATTATGTTAAATATTTTTTAATTATTATGTTAAATATTATTCTTTTGATATTATAAAATAATAGTATTATTATTACTAGCTTATAACATAAGTAGATTTAAAAAATGAAATGCTAATAGCTATTGTTTGTTTATATATAGTTTTTTTTTAAATTATTAATACAATTCCATTCGTTTAACTGTATTGCTTATAAACAAAAACATGGGGCATTTCGTCTTCTATGGGGCACTTTGATCCTCCGATCAATGGGCCCCGCATAGTCAAATATCAATGTACCCCAATAGGTATAGGTAACATATTGATAGCAATATCTACTGTATAAATTGCAGCCAAATAAAAATTATATATTATATTATACACCTAACACTTACAAATTTAAAATAAAATTGTTGTTAACCCATACAGACATCTAAATAAAAATATATTTGAATTATAGTACGATTTAAAAAAATCACTTTTTATGACGAAAAACAATATTTTCTTTATTTTTTTTGACGCTGATAACCTTATGAAAAAATACTACGAATAATCAATTAGGGAAGCATAATGGTTAATTAAATTGCAACCTCACTTCTAGTAAGGCAAAAATGAACGAGTAAAAGCCAAAAGATCATACTGCCCCGGCGATCAATGCGCCCCCATCTCCCCTAATCTTTGTTTAATAATTTCTAGACAATTACTAATTCTAATTTAATTTTGTTTAATCAGACAGTGCAGAGACTTCCGGAATGGCGGACGCTTTTTTATACCGAATTTTATAAACAAATTTAAAAAAAAAAAGAAAGAATAAGAAAAATGAATAAAATAAGAAAAATAAATGAAATAAAAATAAAGACAATGAAGAAAAGAAAAAAAAGATATAAAAAAGCAAAACTCATCAAGGTCAACTACGAGTTGGTGGTTAAAAAAATTAAGGTCAAACTGTTGAATGATGAGGAGAGAGATGAGGCCGACGCAATGATGGAAGAGGAAGTCGAAGAAAAGGAGGATAGCCCCAAACCATCAGAAGTATCATCAACCCCAAAACCTCTAAAGAGAAATAAAACATCAGAACAAGGTTCACAACAGATAAAAAAGAAGTGTCCATTAGACCAGAGGATTTGTTCCAAACCCAGTCAAAAACCAGAGAAGGTCAAAGCTCAAATGCGGAGTTCCTCTAAGTGATATAAAAGATTAATAAAGTGATAAAAAAGTTGAATTTTAGGTCCACTGATTAATTATTACAATAAATAAAGTTTGTTTTATCATAAAATATTTTTTTTATTTTTGTAAAAAGCTGTGGAATTAAAAACTAACAATTAGAACTGTTAATTTATGCCTTAAACTTTTTATATCCTATAAGCTAATTACTTCAAAAATGTTGTGGATTAAAGTAAAAAAAATTCGACAAAAAATGATAAACAATTTTTTGACAAAGTATGATTGCCGAAACATTACAAACATTCTCAAAAAATTCGATAAATATCCGACTTTCGAGAAAGATTTTTTTCCTCGAAACCGATTTTTACCGTAAGTCGGAATAAAATTTTTATTACGTTCCGTTCCGAACTAGTTTTTATCGAATTGAGAGTCCGGACACAATGAACATCTATCTCAGTAGATGCTTTATGAATTTACTTATATATTTAATATTTTTTAGTTGTCTATAATTTGGTCCCCAATTTGTAATAGGCACTTGTCTGCAGTATTTCAATAAACAATTTATAATGATTTTTTCTTTATTTCCGGTAACAAATATTTTATTTTTTTATACTTAATATTCTTACATCAACAGATTTATCACCACTTATGGCAGTTACTACAAGAAGCTCTGCAGTAGTATGGCTCATTGGGAAGACATCTAAGCAGCTCTCATCATCAAGATTGGCAACAAATGGAGATATCCTCCATTGTCTCCTCTTTCATCATCTGGAAGAGCATCTCACAATAAAGGAGAGCATTCATCATACAATTCAAGAGCTGATTGTTGTTTGGAATAAGGCAAGAATCCCAACACAAAGAATTGATTCTGGTTAAAGAAAACTTCGGAAATTATATAATTCCTATCAGTTTCTAAAAAAGAATCGAGCTACACTATAAAGATGTAGAATTAAAGAGTTAAAAGAATTAAAGAGTTAGAAATTAGAATAAAAGAATTATAAAGCTGTAGAATTAAAAGAGTAGAATTAAAGCTGTAGAATTAAAAAAATTAAAAACTAGAAAGCTGTAGAATTAAAGAACAGATGTTCAAGGACACACTTTATGAGCTTTTTGAATTGACAACTAAAACTGCAATGGAGACAATAACCATTGCTGTAGATAGGCAAAATTTTTGCAATGCAGCGAGAAGATGTTACCAGCTGCAGCACCTAGGGAGGATTATCTTGAATTACTTTGGTTATGTCTGGTCATCCTTGGGGGAAGCTCTGTTGGTGCAAAGGCCATCTATGCTCTGAAAATGGAACTATTTTAAGATCAGCTTACTCTGACTGTTCAAGAAAAAAAAGATCTAGTAGAGCTTGCATTGTTTGTGGCATTAATTTATGGACGTTTTAGGCACAAAGTTTCTCTGGCTGCAAATGCTCCGTTTAATGATGCTCAAATGCTGAAACAGTTCCAAAAGTATCCAATCCGCACAATCGCCGTTGCAGCTTTTACTGCATTTTCTCGACACCTTTGGTTCTTCTCAGAACATCTTATAGGTCTGACATTTTTTAATAGTCGGGTTGATCTGAATGTGAAGAGGGTCATGGTAGTCAACCTCCAACTGCCCAAAACAACTCTAGCACTGAAGAGAGTAGATTGCAAGAATACCGACTTCAACAGACTAGAGACTTTTGTGACTATGAGAACCTATAGTTTAATCGAGTTGTTGAGCAGTACACGTAGAGAGGAGGCCAAAAAACTTCATTTCAAAAGATCCTAAATATTGGGAAGACGATAAATCATATCAGAAATTGGTAGAGAGAGAGTCCTAAGAATGAAAGTTGTTTATGACAGCGCGGAACGTGGAATTGCATTAAATCGACAGTACAACGAATCGATTACAAAGGATGAAGAACAAAATCAGTTCCTACTTCGTTTTGTTCAACGTCACCGCCAGCTATACCTACTTCATCCAAGGCAGCCATGTTGGCAAAAGATGACAAAATTGTTGATTAATAAACATACATTTTTCAACATATTCACAATATTCTTGCTTGATACTACATTTTTGTTTAAAAATTACGAAACATTGAAATACTTTAATGAAAATTGATCAGATGATCTATATTCATTAGATACTTTGCAAGCATTCATATTTACCTGATTTAAATTGCTAAATTCTTTAATTTTTAAATTTGATATTAAATAATAGTGAAAACTTAAATTTTTTGATTTTTCATCATAGTGTTCAAAAAGTCAAAATTTATAGCAACCCTTAAATATTATTAGATTTGCTTCAAATTT